>NC_085010.1:16502708-16507708 GCF_963854185.1 Sardina pilchardus
TCTCAACTCTTGCGCACACACACACACACACACACACACACACACACACACACACACACACACACACACACACACACACGGACACACATACACGGACACAAACACACAGACACACAGACACACACACACACACACACACACACACACACACACACACACACACACACACACACACACACGGACACCAGGGATGGACATTAGCACCAGCCACCAGCCAGATGCTCGTAAAATACCGAAGTAATTCATTTAAAGTGTTCATTTAATATTGAGTGGCTGGATAATTTGACCAAAAATCAGCCAGTGGCTGGCAGATGTACTGTACAAAGTTTCAAAATGGTATTCCCTACCCTGACTCTCTCACACAGTCGCGTGCGCGCGCGCACACACACACGCGTGTGATGACTGAATATAATTACAAGATGACATGATTTCTGGAGAAAATCGTGGCAAATGGCAATTTTCACACTTTACACTGCACTTACACACACACACACACACACACACACACACACATACTGTACACACTGGGGATGGATATTAGCACCAGACACCAGCCAAATTATGGTAAAATATGAAAGTAATCAAAGTGTTCATTTCATGTCTCTGGAGAATTTGACCAAAAATCAGCCAGTGGCATGCAGATGGGCAAAGCTACAAAATGTGTATTTCCACCCCTTACGCTCTCAACTCTTGCGCATACACACACACACACACACACACACACACACACACACACACACACACACACACATTTGATGACTGAATATAATTACAAGATGACATGATTTCTGGAGAAATTCGTAGCAAATGACACGATTTTCACGCTTTACACTGCACACACACACACACACACACACACACACACACACACACATATACTGTACACACACTGGGTATCAGCACCAGACACCCGCCAAATGCTGGTAAAACATGAGAGTAATCAAAGTGTTCATTTCATGTGTCTGGAGAACTTCAGAAATCAGCCAGTAGCTGGCAGATGGGCAAAGCTTCAAAATGTGTATTTCCACCCCTTACGCTCTCAACTCTTACACACACACACACACACACACACACACACACACAGACACACGCACGCTTGTGATGACTGAATATAAGTACAATACAAGATTAAATGATTTCTGGAGAAATTCGTAGCAATTGACACGATTTTCACACTTTACACTGCACACACACACACACACACACACACACACACACACACACACACACTTGATAACCACCAAACTGACGTGAATAATCATGAGTCATGCACTTCCTAGACAAATCAAACAGAGAGAAACCCATCCTGGGTTATATGTGCTGTACTGTATGTCTTCAATTCTAAATTTCAATTTATTTTCACTTATAGAGCGACAAAACATTACACATGTCTCATGGCGCTTTACAGAGTGTTAAACCAAGTGTTAAACAAAATGTCCCCTTTTCATAGCGAACATTATGTAGTAACCAACACTGGAGAAGAGGTTGACAGACTACTGTAGTTCTTGAACTTCTGACCAGAAAACACTGGAAAGTCATTTAGATCAGTGTTTCTTAACTGGTGGGTCGCGACCCAAAAGTGGGTCGCGGAGGTGTCCTGGGTGGGTCGCGAAGGGATGTTGTAAAAAATATAGGCTATGTATATTTTTTCATGCAACCACTTAAGGTTGACCCCAGCCACGGAGATATGCTACCATGGACTAGGCTACAAGTTGATAAACGAATATTTCCTCCCCTCCGTTTTCAACATTTTAACATTTAACATCGTGCACACTTGTCAGTTTTCAGAAAAGTTTTCGTTGACACCCGTGTTCATGCCGCCAAGAGCATGCCAAATCTTAGTGGTGTAACAAGAAGTTTGAGCCGACGTTAGCTAATCAGAATCCCGAAAATATCAATAACATCAACGAATCACTTCCTTGTTTCATTTCAACTGTATTTGCAAATGCAAAAAACGAAAAGGGTTGGCACCAACATTAGATTATATTTTGCAACTGCTACTCGGAATGCATCCATGATCACCAAAGCCAAATGAAAATTTAAACATTGGCCACACTTTTTGCGCAGATGCAAGTAGCCTACTTAGTTTTTCTCAGTTCACATTCATACGCAAAACGAGTCCACGAATCTCCACTTTTGTCGGAGTTTTCAAAAAGAATTCAGAGGCGAAACCGTTTGTGTGTAGGCTACACGGAGGGCACAAACGAAGGGAAAAGTCTATTTGTCAAGAAAACAGTGAATGTGAAAACGGGGCTCGAGTCTCTGATCAGATCTAAAAAATAACTCCAGTTCTCTCATTAATGCTCCTAAAACGCATATAGGTCTAATTTGCACATTGTTCTCTGGTCTTTTCATTGTAAACCTGGCCTATTAGGCCCCTCGTGTTATTTGCTGTGTTCACATCCAGTTACAGTGTGATGTCAAATCTAAATAGATCTAAATGTTGAAATGTTTGTTTTGTAAATCTAAATGTTTGTATTTTGTCGATTGTAATATATTTTGAGAAATAAAATATGTTCTTTATATATTTTAAAAAGTGGGTCGCGACCTAGTAACCATAGGGAATTGTGGGTCCCTTGGCCAAACCAGTTAAGAACCACTGATTTAGATGATCACGACATTTCCTTGTTTACAGGTCGCCAAGGAGACATGTCTGCTACAGCTGAAAAGACTGATTTATGTGGATGATGTAATAAGCTGAGGAGGAGGAGGAGCCATCAAGATCTTTTGTTGCGGCGAAGGTAGTCAGGCCTCATAGATTTTGTTAGTTCAATTTAATAACTGAATTTATTTTATGCCGGCCACAATGTCGACGTCATGACGTTAAACACTGGTGCAGTTACGTCCAGTGTATGCTGGACAGACGCACAGTGCTTAGGCGCCCTTGCTCGATTTGAAACAAATGGAACCATTCCAGGCCACAGTGTACGCAGCAGATGAGGGATTGGCAGGTACACGCTGCTCCCAGACTAGACTCAGACTAGAGTTCCATGTTCTTCCGTGGAATCGGCTACAAAAAATTCAACAAGTGATGGAAAATTAAAGAGATTAACTTGTTTCACTGAATACTACAATAAAGACTGGGATTAAACGGATCAGACAAGTGCACTATAATAACCTCATCACACTCACACAGATGATAAAAGAACACACTGTACTTCTTTCACCTTGAACTAAAAGCTTCAAGCTCACTTTTCCACCGTGACTTACACTATTGAGTCTGGAATTGCTGATGTGCGCCCAGACCACCTGCCATTACATTATGTAACATTGTATAAGGTAGAAACATAGCCCATTTTGCCAGACCCATTCAGTGCTAAACGGGTACCCTGTATGTTGAAAATTGATGGAGAGAATTCTTACATTGTGTTACTATTCACCTATTCCATCACGCCCATTTCATTACGTAATGTTGTGCTCAATATTCCGGTTGGCTAGTTACAGCTAATTAGCTTAATTGGAATAACACGGCAGAAGAGGATGGAGAGGCTAACTTGGGAGGAATCGGGAGGTCAGATGTCAAGGTTGTTCTTCACCACTTGCACACAGGGAGATAGATTATTTAGTTGTCATAATACATTTTTCTGAAGTGTTTTGTTTATTTTTAACCAAAACTCAATGCATTATCTGATTATTTACTTTCAAAAATGTTAAAACCAAAACACTTACAGATGGCGCCCATCCTGTTTACGTGCTGAATATGGTGAATAAATGTGTTTGCGTGTGTGTGTGTGTGTGTGTTTCTGCGAGTGCGTGCACGTGTGTTTGTGTGTGTGTGTGTGTGTGTGTGTGTGTGTGTGTGTGTGTGTGTGTGCCTGTGTGTGTGTTTGTAAGCGAAAAAAAGAGTGGAAGAGAGAGAGAGAGAAAGAGATGCACATCTAGGGTGACATGACACAGGCATGCGTGGTGTTTTCATAAGGGCCTTACAGGATCTGCTGCAATAAACAGAAATGGAGCATTTTATTGCCATGCCGATAACAGCAAAATCCACCAATCAAGCCCCGGGTCTCTACCACGAATGAGGCGGAAACTTCCTGTCGGTCGGTGCCACCCTGAGTTATGGAGCCTGTCGGGGGGAAAAAACAGAACCCACACAAGAACAGAACACAAAATCACTGATGGATTTGTAGTACCACTACTCCCTCTTTTAATGCTGTGTGTATGAGGAGTTTGCATCTGTGTGAGTGTATGTGTGTGTGTGTGTGTGTGTGTGTGTGTGTGTGTGTCTGTGTCATTTTGTGTGTGTGTGTGTGTGTGTGTGTGTGTGTGTGTGTGTGTGTGTGTACTGTGTGTGCATGTTCAATCTAGCATGTAATGGTAATCCTTGGTCGGGATTACTCTCGGAAAATCTGGTGTAATTTTCTCTCTAAATCATTATATGAACCAGTGTGTAATAAGATAAATGCAGTTGCTCTTTTGGGTTCGAGGAAAATGCCTGTTTGTTGGCAAGGAGGCCTATCGTATTTCACAAGGAATCGCACAGTAAATGTGGTCAGAGATGTAGTTGGGGAAACTCAATTTGAAACATGAAAACAACTTTGAAATACAATGTTGATGCCTTATACCGACTTTTAGAACCAGCCTTGAAATACCACCCAAACAAGAACTACTGTAACACCAAAACAAACCAATATATCTTGTGAGTCTCTCTCCCTCCCTCCTACCCTAACCCTTTCTCTCTCGCTCTCTCTCTCTCTCTCTCTCTCACTCTCTCTCTCTGTAAATTTGTCAGCTTTTAAGAAAACACAAGTAAACACAGGAGTTCGAGTAATGTTTTATCTATCCGTGTTTGACAATAATGTTGTTTAGACTTCTATACAACAGAAACAGCATGTAATTATGATAAAAGTAACTGTTCTAAAATATACTATGAACCGCTTAAATGCATTTTACATCATTTTTAAAGACTTTAAGTATGTAGCTAATGCCATAGGTGATATCCAAACCTCCAATCCATCCAAAATTCTCAAGAGAGTTTACATGAGGGGTGTCAAACTCAA
>NC_085010.1:16512708-16515208 GCF_963854185.1 Sardina pilchardus
ACCTATCTGGTGTGTTTTCTTTGGTCCATGATTAAACTATAATGTATCGTTTTATTTGGCCAAAAGCGTCTGATAAGAAATGTAATTCTAAACATAAACAAGCATGATGTCATGCAGTCGTTGACTGCACATTTAATCTGATTTAAAATGACTGAAGATGTGCCACAAGGTGCTGTATTAAGGCCATTATCAAATTTGGTACTGGCTGATAATCTGTGTCATTACCCATTGCACCTCATTTAGTTTCTGCAGTGGCCATGAATGAGCTGTAAACTCTGGGGAGATAAGTAACCAATTGCGTACATCTGGGATACTGTAGGTGGGTCCTAAGATCTGCAGTTCTCCCTCTCCACAAATTGATTTTGCCCTTAGATCCTTCTAACAAACACACATACCCTGCACATAACCTGTCAGCAGAAATGCATCCATATTGTCGGAGACATCCTCTTCTTGTTTCTGCCGTATGTACCATTTTAAAACAAAAAATAAAAAAAAATATCTGAAAGACTTCTCTTGGTGGTTCATCTGTCCTTTTTATGCTGTAACGTGAATAAAAGACATACTGTACCTAAGTTGAAAGGGTTGTTCATATTCTATTTAAGTATCTTTAAATGATTTTGAATAACTAAAGGTGTGCCACAAGGCACAGTATTTGGACCATGATTTTTATAATTGGTTTGTTTTGATCTGGATAAAGAAATGGAAAACAAAAGGCAAAGAATGCATATTCTTCATTCAATCACTTTATCCCATTGTGGCATGCATGAAGATTAAAACAAAATTCAACAATGTTTTTATTTTTAATCTTGAAAAAATTGCTTCTAACAATTTTGACAGATGAAAACATTTGTCACCTTTTGGACCAAATACAAAGACATAGATCTGTAGGAGGGAAATTTAAAGTCTATAAAGTGTCACCTGGTTGTTTTTTTGGGTGGAGGGGAAAGGGTGGGTAGGTACAGGTCAGTGGCCCACTGCTGGGAACGGGGGTGTGCGCTCATCGGTCTGTGGAAGTGGCACGTTCCTCTTCACATTCCATTCATTCTATTTTCTTCTCTCTTCAACCGGAGGGGAGGGAGGGAGGGGGGGGGGGGGGGGGGTGAGAAAAACACCTCCTCGCCATGGCAACCAATATACAAGGCCTCAAAACACTGCACAGGTTCATTGTCACCTCTCCCCGTGCGATTCCCTCCCCAAACTTTCACTGTGCAAAGCACATAGAGACGTCTATTTGTTTGACCCCTGCACACAGCAAAGTAGGTACGAGTTTTACCGTCACTCTTCAGGGAATATGTTGACATCTTTCTACCGTGTGGGCTTGTTAGCACGTGTGTGAATGATATCACTTTGAACACGCGCACACACACACACACACACGTTTATACTGGTTTAAGCAGCTCACCCCACCAGCATCTCTGATGAATGCCAGCTGAGGGCTGTAATGCCAAAAGACATAAAACCAGAAATTTCTGACACCATGGTCCCCCCCTAACACACACACACAAATGACGTGAAGCGCTCCTCAGCAACAGGTACTAGAAAATCAAAACATTTTCAGAGCAAAAAAGAACGACACATCAGGGTCAACCGTGAAGTACCTGAGGTACTGTATATGAAAAGAGATGGAAAGAGATGGAAGTGAGACAACAGGGGGGAGGTGAAGAAAGGAGTGTGTATATAAAAAAAGACTATGCACGTTTTTCACCGGAGGGCCCAAGGATGGATGGATAGAGAGAGGGAGACGAGATGAGAGAGGAAGCGAGGGAACAAAGGAGAGGATGTAAAGTGGCAGATTAAAAAAAAGAGGCAAGTTGAGGAGGGCTGAAGAAAGGAACAGCGATAACAATCATGAAAGTCCCGAAAATAAAGCTGCTGGGGGGAGGGAGGGAGGGTGGGGGAGCTCGAGTGAACAAGGTCATACTGAGACACACAGAGTGAAATTTGACTTGATAATACTAATGAAGCAGGAATGGCAGAGCAACACAGATGTTTACTTATAAACTTTTAACTTTTAATGCATTGGTGCACTGATCCATGAAAAGTTAAAGTTTATAAGGTAACGTCTGTGTTGCTCCACCGTTCCTCCTTCCCGTTCCTCCTCCTCTTCCTGAAGACGCACCAGTTGTCAGCAGAAGCACCAAGGATCTACCCTTTATGAACTTGACTTGATAATAGTCACTTGCATCATTTGGAGCTTCAGTAGACTCACCACAGTCTATTTTAAGCAACATTTTATAAAAATGTCTTCTGGCATGTTCATATCTTTCAATTCCATTGTATTCTATCCATAATTACAGTGTATTATATGTCTTAACACTGTAACAAATATATGACTGTTATGATAGCATATGGAATATTATTGTGGGAATTCCAAACACTGGGGGAAAAAAAACGTCCACACCAAAACAAACACGAGACTCATAGCAAGTGAGTGGCAGAGTGAGGGAGGAAAAGAAAAGGAGAAGAAAGGGAAAAAAAACACACACGGAGAGACGGACGG
>NC_085010.1:16520208-16537708 GCF_963854185.1 Sardina pilchardus
GGACTGGTTGGGGATCAAACCGGTAACCCTCCGGTTACAACCTTGAAGCCTTAACTAGTAGGCCACAGCTGCCCCAAAGAGATGCCTGCTCGGTCTCGTGTGTTTATATGTGTCTTCAATTTGTTTTGTGCATCAGGCCCAAGCAAAAAACGTCTTCATGTGCTCTGCGCTAGGGTGACCAAACGTCCTCTTTTGCCCGGACATGTCCTCTTTTTGAAACCTAAAAATGTGTCCGGGCGGAATTTCAGAATCGCCCGGGATTTTGCTCTGTTAGTGTTGGGCGGGCCGGCCAATAAAGCTCATTATTACATAGGTCACCATGTTCATAAGTTGACATGTGAATACACTGAGCCATTGAGCAGTGAGCACTATGTTAATATTGGTCTTTTTTCACAGTAATTGCTAAAGCACATTTTGAAGTGCATATGTGACCCAACCCCCCCCCCCCCCCCCCCCCCGAAGTGTCCTCTTTTATTTTGAGTCCCTAACTGTTTTGCAATAAACAACACCAACGAGCGACACTGTTTGTGTATGAGTCAAGATGCGGAGCATATGTGCTAATACTACCCAGGGTGCACTGCAGGAGCTCTTGTCCTCACTATCGCAGCTGCGGCGTGCTCTCCCTGATCTTACCTGATACCTGACGGGTGACGACACTCCATTTCCTGTAAATTGACCCAGTCACAGCCATTACCCAGGTGCCGAGATAGGGATAGCTCTGTTTTCTGTTTTCTGGCTGGCTGGCAGTGGGAGACCATATGGAGCAGTGTGTGCATGTGTGTGTGTGTGTGTGTGTGTGTGTGTCTAAACTCAAACAGCTGCCCAAGAATCACGCTGTCAATGATTTGTGTCTCCTATGTTCCCCCGGATCCAATGATTCACACAATAACAACAGAGGAGAAGAAAAGAAAGATGGTCAGAAGAGAAGAAAAAGAGGGAGAGAAAGAGAGAAGAAAGGGATAAGAAGAGGAGAGTGCCGAAGCAATAAAAGGCAACTATTTCCCAAACACATTTATTCCCAGTGTTTTCTCAACACTCAATAATTTATGAATATTAGAGGAGGCTAAGTTATTATTATCTTCATAGCACTGGCAACCTGTGTGAAAGCCTCCCTCCCTCTCTCTCTGCCTCTCTCTCTCTCTCTCTCTCTCTCACACACACACACACACACACACACACACACACACACAGACACACACACATTCCACAGGATATGACTGCTGAGGCCTTAAGGGCAATGAGCACAGCTGAGAGAAGGAGAGGGAAAGAGAGAGAGAGTAAGAGAGAGGGGATAGAGAGAGAAGGAGAGGGAAAGAGAGAGCGAGAAAGAGAGAGAAGGAGAGAGAAGGAGAGGGAAAGAGAGAGCGAGAAAGAGAGAGGGAATAGAGAGAGAAGGAGAGGGAAAGAGAGGGGGAGAGAGAGGCAGAAAAAACGAGTATGGAAAAGACACAGGCCCAGATAAGATTGAGATTTCTTAGCCCAGTTCTTCTGACACTCATATGACCGCACACATTCAATAACAATGGCATAAAAGGGTCAGGTAGGACCGAATGAGTGTGAATGGGCCAGTCAGCCACAGGCTGCATGGTACAGTATCTCTTTCCCCCTCTCTCTTTCTCTGTCTCTCTCTCTCCTTCTCTCTTTCTTTCTTTCTTTCTGTCTTTCTTTCTTTCTCTCTCCTTCCCTCTCCCTCTCTCTCTCTCTCTCTCTCTCTCTCTCCCTCTCTCTCTCTCTCTCTCTCTCTCTCTCAGAACTCGGTATCTTGAATAGCCAAGAGAGATGTGGGCACCCTCTCTGGTAAACCACCACAAATGGATGTGGCACGGGGGCTTTGCTCTCAAGTGTCTTTGGTGCCTGTCATGTCATCCTGAGGAAAGAGGAGAGTCGATTGGCTCTCGGTGAGGATACTTTGAATGAAGTCATCCTTGGGGTTTGTGTGCGTCACAGAATTGATTGCGGCCTGGCTGGATTGCCTGATGTCAGCATATTCTTTCAGCATTATCAAAACGGAATAAAATGATACCAACTCTTACCATGTCTCTCTCTCTCTCCTCTCTCTCTCTCTCTCTCTCTCTCTCTCTCTCTCTCTCTAAGCATATTCAACCCCACTATTCACACAGTCCATATTACACACCTGACTATTTCTAGTTTAATGAAGAAAGCAATGCCCAGTTTGCAAGAAATTAGTGTTTTGAGAGGGTGTATGTTTGTGTGTGTTTTCCCAAAGGATCATAATGCAGAAGTAGCTGCCCAATTTTCAGGCATATGCAGTTCACACATAAAGTAGAACACACTAAAGGGACCCACAAGTTATTCCCCTCTTTTAATATGCACTAAGATATTACACAGAAATGTGATCAGGCCTGAGGTGTGTCATGTGTGTGTGTGTGTGTGTGTGTGTGTGTGTGTGTGTGTGTGTGTGTGTGTGTGTGTGTGTGTGTGTGTGTGTGTGTGTGTGTGTTCAAGAAGTATAAGTTAGCAGGATGGCTCTGTGCACCACTATTCACTGCCCCTCCTGCTGGATGAATGCAGAATTGTAGCTGCAATTAAATAGCTCTTCAAAAATGATGCAACAGTTTCTTCAACCACCTACAGGAGGCGCTGCAGCACATGGAATACACCATGGGTCCACAGATGTAGTTACAATGTGTAAACACCAGGTGGCATCTGAGTGAATGTTACGGGTTAACCTACAAAATGTTACCAGTTGAGCTTCTCTGACTCTCGTGCCCTGGACACCGGTTAAAGTTCAACATCATTGAGAATGTCTCATTTGTGTAATTGCTACCAGAGAAGATGACAAAGAGGATGGATATGCAAGGACGCATCCTACAGAGGAGATGAGAAAGAGGTTGGATTTGCAAGGAAGCATCTTACACGTCCACTGAGAACAGGTTTCTCAAACTAGAAAAGAGATTGCATGCAAGTGCCTGAAGTCATGAATACTCTGAATGAATGAGCAAAGATTTCCACAGACACTCTAAAATAGTGTTGACATTATTCCCAAAAGAGTGGAAGCTGTTAGCTGGACTACTTCCTAACAATACCTATGGATTTAGAATAGCATGGCACTGAGGTTTCTGTGGGAGAAATGACAGCTGTCCCAGTACATATTGCATGACCACTATTTTGATATCCTAATGGCAACTAATGGACTGCATAAAAAAAATTAAATAAAATAAAAACCTGTTTCCTTGAGCTAGCAATTTTCTTTTTCAAATGTTTATGTTCTTATATGGATCTCTTTATATACTTTATATGTATACTTGTAGAGCTATTTATCAACATCTGATTTTGTGAATCTTTTTCAGTGAATAGTATAATGTGACAAAGATTGTTAAGGTCCAGTTGTCTTGCTGTAATCATGTGGTGCTTCCCCATTGGCTGATGCCTCAGAGCACTCACTTGATCCCCTATATGGATAATCGGCCCATTGTTTACGGCATGAGCTTCTGCAGTTTACACATGTGTGTGTGTGTGTGTGTGTGTCGGTGTGTCTCTGTGTGTGTTTGTGTGTGTGTGTGTGTGTGTGTGTGTCTCCCCACTGTCACTGATGCAGCTTAATTTCTTAACCACCTCAATATGTGTGTGTGTGTGTGTGTGTGTGTGTGTGTGTGTGTGTGTGTGTGTGTGTGTGTGTGTGTGTGTGTGTGTGCGCGCGTGCGTGCCAGTTTATCTCTTACTTTATCTTACCTCACTTCCTTTTTACCTGGTTTTGTCAGCTAGAGTTTGTGGGTGCTCTTGGCTTTGCATGAGATCCCTATGTCTTTGCATGAGATCTCTATGTCTGTGTGTGTGTGTGTGTGTGTGTGTGTGTGTGTGTGTGTGTGTGTGTGTGTGTGTGTGTGTGTGTGTGAGAGAGAGAGAGAGAGAGAATTCCTGTAGAGCAGAATTAGGTAGATACCCACTATTAATTAACACCAATAAGAGAGCACTAAAATTCCTTAATCACCTTAAATCCAGCCCCCAAGACACCCTCCATTATAAAGCCCTGCAAACCCAAGAGCTGAGCCCAGAAAAAAGTCCCCTGCATCAGTTGTTGTTGAGACTAACCCCCCCAAAACACACCCTGACCAGTCTCACAACAACACTGTTTTCCAAAAAACAATCAGAGTTAACCAAATTATAAAGCAATGTAAAGACAACTATTTGGAATATTGGAAAGAAGAAACCAAACATCAAAGCAGATTACAATGTTATCTGGCCCTAAACAGAGAATACAAATTAGCAGAATATCTCTCTACTGTCAGAGATAGAAAACAGAGACTGACCCTAACCAAGTACAGGCTAAGTGACCACAAATTGGCAATCGAAAAAGGAAGACATAAAAAATCATGGCAACCAAAAGAAGAGAGAATATGTGGTCACTGTTCGACAGATGAAGTAGAGACAGAGTTGCACTTCCTCCTACAGTGTACAGTACATCTTTATTTCAAATCAGAGAAAATTTCTTTGATAAATTCAATCTAGAAATTCCTCATTTTAATGAGCTAAATTATATATCAAAATTAAAAATAATATTGGGCAAAGGAGACAAGACAAACCTTGCAGCCCAATATGTTTCAACATGTCACAACCTGAGGGACAGTGAGTGACTTAACAAAACACACATGTGCACGCACACGGACACAGACACAGGCGCGCACACATGCACGCGCACACACACACACACACACACACACACACACACACACACAACCCCATATACACCCCCCCCCCATCACACCACGCACACACATATATGTATTTTATTTATTTTATGAATTGTATTGTACTATTTTCTGTTTTGTCTGCCTGCTTTGGCAATATGAGTACCCCTTGTCATGCCAATAAAGCACTGAATCTGAATCTGAGAGAGAAAGACAGGGTATATTTTTAATGGTTTGTGTGTGTGTGTGTGTGTGTGTGTGTGTGTGTGGGGGGGGGGGGGTCCACATTGTTACACATATTGGTAAATGTAAACAAAACGTGAACATACTGTAACCAGGTAAAAAAAAAGTATACTTAAGTAGTATTTTCTTGCCATATACTTATTGTACTTTTAGCATGCTATAGAAGAGCATACTTAATTGTGTTATTTTGGAACAACTATTAGTGTATTAAGTGCACTTAAAGATATTCTTTAAGACATCTTAATTATACATTAAATGCACTATTTTGTGTTAAAATGGAACAACTAAAAGTATATTTATCATACTTAAATCATATCTCAGTTTAAGTACATTTAAAATGTCATTAAATCTGCAAATTAGCATACTTATAGATATTCTTAAATACAGCTTAATTATAAATGAAATGCACTATTTCGTGTTAAAATGGAACAACTAAAAGTATATTTATTATACTTAAATCATATTTCAGTTTAAGTACATTTAAAATGTCATTAAATCTGCAAATTAGCATAAACATTAGTGTATTTCTGTTGTCTCAAAATACTGCTACAATACAACCTCGTTCTTTTTCAACATGTTTTTATTAACACTTGGAGCACACTTAAAACATACCAAAAATACTCTTAATCCAGTATTTATGAGCATATCTTAATCCAGTATTTATTATATATTAATGAGTGCATTCACAATATTCTTTAAAACTAGGCACCTTAAATGGAAAAAAAAAGGGCAAACAAATACATTATCAAAAATACTGGTTTCCAGCTGGCTAACAATTCAGCCACATGAAGTAAAATGAAGTATAAACAAAAGCTAAAATAAATAACATTTCTTGTTACTGGTAGTGCGTGGTGAGTCGCTTTGGCTGGAGGAAATAGATGAATCTGCCATGTTGTTTATGACTGCTTTCAGTGATGACACCATCTGGCAGCTCTAAAACAAGGATGCAATATAAAAAGGGTCAATATCACATTATGATACAAAGAATAATTATCACATTGTGTCAGAAAATAGAACATATACAGTGAGGATAATAAGTATTTGAACCCATGCTAAAGTTGTCTTTGTGAATGTAATGTATCGTAAATAAATAAATGTTCTTCCTTAAAATACAGGAGTCATAAGTATTTGCACCCCTATGTTAAATTCCCATAGAGGCAGGAAGATTTCTATTTTTAAAAGCCACTTATTTCATGGATCCAGGATACTAAGCATTCTGATAAAGTCTCCTCAGCCTTTGGAATTAAAATAGCCCCAAATCACATACCCTTGACCATACCTAGAGGCTGGTATGATTTTTTTTTTTCAGTTAGCCTATTAGCTGGTTTGATTTGCATTGAGCTCAATGAGCATCAAACCAGCTAATAACTGAAAAAAACACCATGCCAATCTCAAGGTATGGTGAAGGGTATGTGATGATGAGGGGCTATTTTAATTTCGTAAGTCATGGTTGAGGTCAGGACTCTGTGCAGGCCGGTTAAGTTCATCCACACCAAATTCCATCATCCATGTCTTTATGGGCCTTGTTTTGCAAACTGATGCACAGTCATGTTGGAACAGAAAGACATTTTGGACAATTCCATGCTCCCAACTTTGTGGGAACAGTTTTGGGGATGGCCCCTTTCTGTTCCAAATGACTGTGCACCAGTGCACAAAGCAAGATCCGCAAAGACATGGATGACAGAGTTTAGTGTTGACTGGCCTGCACAGTCCTGACCTCAACCCAATAAAACACCTTTGGGATGAATTAGAGCAGAGACTGAGAGCCCGTCTCCTCGTCCAACATCAATGTGTAACCTCACCAATGCGCTTCTGGAAGAATGGTCAAAAATGCCCATAAACACACTCCTAAACCTTGTAGAAAGCCTTCTCAGAAGACTTGAAGTTGCTATAGCTGCAAAGGGTGGACCAACATCATATTAAACCCTATGAATTAAGAATAGGATGTCTATTGACATCACTATACTTTTGGCAATATAGTATACACCGATGCAAGCTCTGTAGTGCTTCATCAATGAAAAATACTGTCCATCTCCACAGCTTATTTTATGTGTTTTCATGCAGAAAAGAAGTCTGAGGTCAATTTTCGCCAAAGTTACACTGTTTTTTGGACATTCATTTGCACTTACCAGGTATTCCTTTATGAGTTTATCGGGGTCTTCAAGTACACAACAAGTGCTTTCAGGTGGCAAACTCTCAACGAACCAATGATAGGATTCTGCAAAACAGGGAAATATAACTGAACACTACTTTACTTACACTTACAAATTAAGCATCTTAATGTTTACAATGCCTTTCTGTGCAACCCCCTAACGTTAACTTGGATTGGATTTTTTGGAACACATTGATTTTTAGTTGGCAGGTGCATGGTACGGCCTGTAGCTCATGGCCTAATATTGGTTTTCAAAGTGGGAGGCACAAAACTACTTCTCACTAACCCAATCAATGGCAGCCATGATCTCCTTAAAGCAATAGTTCGGAATTTTGGACATAGGACCTCATTTCCAACTCAGTCTGGGTGATATAGGTCGGTGAAGACCATTTTCAGTGAATTTCTGCCCTTCCTATGAGTTGCAGCGTTATCTCGTGCTAATCTGGTGCCAAGATAACGCAAGTCAACGGTAACATCCAGCCTGCCACTGAAAACACTCCACAGAACACCCGAAACAAATACATTTTAACGTCAGACTATCGATGCACATGCCTAGTGTTGATAGATCCATGTTAGAAATAAAACTAACTTTGCATCGCATTGCAATAGCCTACTTTGTTCCCTGTATGGCAGTGGCGGATTGATATTGAGAAACTAGTCCCTCAAAATGTAATAAATCATTGAGTTGCAAGGTTAGTTTTACTTCTAAAATTATTCTATCAACACGGACATGTATATCGATAGTCCGACGATTTAATTGACTTGTCTCGGGTGTGCGGTGGAGTGAGTAAGACTGTTGTTGATGTCAGACTGATGTTACCGTAGAAATGTGTTAGCTCAAAACCAGCGTTAGCAAAGGGGGACGCTGCAACTGAAGGAAGGGGCTAAACGCGATAAAAACGGTCTCCACCGACCTATATCACCTCGGTAAAGTTGGAAATGAGGTCCTATGTCCAAAATTCCGAACTATTCCTTTAATCTTATGTCCCGTTTCTCCTCCCTTCCTATGGCACTCAGCAGACAGCCTGGAGCAGATGATGTCAAGTTCTGGCATAAACTTGGACTTCAGTTGCACAAGGCGTGTGAAATTCTGCACATATATTGAATCATACGAGGGTAGAGGAGACAGAAAGAATGTACAAAACAACCTAGAAAGAATAACAATTAGCATACAGACAATATTGATCTGTGTCATGGTATGTCTTGAATACAATAGTTAAGTGTGTTCTCAAATTCAAACAAATTGTGAATACAAATAACATTCCTTTAAAAACAGCCCTTAAACATGCAATGTACATTTTTGTGACTCAAACGACAGTTTAATGTAGTCAGACTAACAGGTTTTTGGACTGTTTTGTTGGCATGATATCTGCTTAAGTGACTATGAAGAGCATTCCATGCTTTTAATGAGAATATGCACATAGGTATGGGTGTCTACAACCAAAGTAACCATGAGCTAACCTGATGCTTCTGTAAGAATGCTTCTGCACTCTGCACTGCCACATCTGTGGAGAAAGAAAGCATATCAAACTCAACAAATTTACACCATGTAAAACTATAATAGTATTAGATTACTGAATCATTTTAGAACTATGAAGAAAACGTTTAATTACATTGAGGCCTGTTTGTGATTAACAAATCACTCAAACATTTAAAGTAAGCAGCCTCTCCCATGATCATGAGAAACGTATAATTATTTAATTACTAAATATTTGGTTGTCAACAAAGCTTTTCAATGGCAAACTGCAATTTGCTTACTCTTTTAACTGATATATAAGTCAAGTGAGAGCCAATAGCCTACAATAATGCTGAGCACCTCATACAAAAATAATGAGAAGTCTAATGGTTGTGTAACGTTACAGAGACTAGAGGCAAGATGGTGTAGCTAGCTACACGAACATTAAAATAATTCAAATGTTTCTGGACGAACTTGTGTCTGTACCAATGCAAATTGTTCGTGACAATTTGGTCAAACAGACTGGCCGTATCTACGTTTAAACATTACACTTTTCAGATAATAATCGAACTATTAGTATTCTAATCTAAACCATAAACCTAGGCTGGGTTAGTGCGGGGCTAGTGGCTACCTTGTTAGCCGACCGTTAACTGCTAGCATAAAACAGTAAACACGTGGAGTCATCCTGACCTGGTCACTTCCATGAACATTCATGTTTTATGAAACAATCCCATCAAGGCATAACCATCCCTATCTTCGGCAGGGAGTAAAACTGACCTGGGAAACATGATAGCTGCTACAATTCTAACGTTAGCCTGAGATGATAACTTAGCCGCCATGATTTTTTACCTGCTCGAGTTAACATATTTACAGTTTACACATGAGATCTGCTGAATGATTATTTAAGTTGTTGTTATGCTAAACTCCCTAAAATTACCCCAAACTCAAAATAAGAACACTGTGTGAATAGCAAATACATACCTTACAATTACAATCCACGAGTTAGGAAGAAGCAGCCAGAGATCCTCGTGTGTTTTGAAATAATGCTTCTACGGCGTCCATTGACGGACACATTTCCTCCAAATACCTAATCGAATGCGTTTCGCACAACTGACTCCATTTCACCTAGAAACCTAATTTTATTGTGTAAACCCTACGAAAAATGATTCAGTAAGATGAGCAATAGTGAGATTTCATTTTTTTGAGAGTGAGTAGGCTACTGCCAAGTCCTGAGATTCTGATACTGAATTAACATGGAAATACAATATCTGTACTACAAATAACGTCCTGTTCTTTACCTGTTAGCTACAATAAGTGCTGAACAAATGTTACTAAATAATAATAAATGCACAACAATAATAAAGTATGCCTAAAAAGTCTGCCTTTAAAATCCCAGGTTGAATATAAGTGTTCTTAACTGTATTAAAAAAGTTTTAGAAATGTTGCAAAATCTACTGTACTGTCAGTAGAATATAAAACAAAATACTGAAAAAGTATATTTTATACTGCCTTTAAAAATATGCTCAAATTTTAGCACACTTACAGCAACATTTCATCATATTTTTTTAAACACATTTATTCACCACTTACTAAAAGTTGAACTTAATTGCATTTTTTAAAAGTATATTTTTTAGTTTAAAGAAAAGTATACTTTTGAAAAATGAAATTAAATGCAACTATAAGTAAGTGTTGAATAAATAGGTTTATACAAATATGCTAAAATGTAACTGTAAGTATGCTTACATTTTAGCATATTTTTAAAAGGCAGTATAAAATATATTTAAATTTCACTATACTGATAGTGTACTTCAGAATTACATACTTAAGTACAGTATAGGTATGTACTAAGGAAATACAAATGTATTGCAATTACACTACTTTGAATTCCAAACACGTTTTTAGTATATTTAAGTATACTTCTTTTTGACCTGGGTACTGTGGCCAATTTGTATGTGTATGGCTTAAGTCTGCTGCAATATGTGTGTATGTTTGTGGGAATGAGAGAGGAATGTTGATGAGTTTGCTGCCTCCTTAGTGCCTACTGTCCTGGACTGACCTAAGCCAGATGAGGACATTTTGGCACCAGGTCTCAGCTATCTGTAAGCATTAACAAACACACACACACACACACACACAGACACTCACACACACACACACGCAGAGTGCTCACAGTAATCCTCTCTCTTTGTACACTGATTGTAAGCAGCATTTTACTGATGAAAGTAACTTGGCTGCGTTCTATAGAGATGCTCTCTCTCTCTCTCTCTCTCTCTCTCTCTCTCTTTCTCTCTCTTTGTGTTTTGTGTTCGTGGGTATGTACAGAAACATTCATGAATCAAAGAGCTTCACTGAAGGAATATGTATCAGCAGTTTGCCCATGTGATGGTCACATTGAACTTTTTTTTCTGCCTCAAACAAGTTATCTTAGATAATATGAGTATATGCTATATGCAATATGAGTCTCAGCTGAGGCCATCAGCCAGATTTCATTCATCTACTGACTCGATCATGTCCTCCATATCCTTATATGGAATAGCCCGTGGTCACTTCAGCATGCATGTTCCTGTCAAACGACTTCCTCACTTGTGTAGCACAATGTGAATGCTCTCCCTCTGTCTCTCTCTCTGCCCCCCCCCCCCCCACCTCAGGTTGGTGCGAGTGCATCAGCTTGCATACAGTATCACAATGTGAATGCCCACTCTGTCAGTCCCACACTCACACACACACACACACACACTCTCTCTCTCTCACACACACACACACACACACACACACACACACACACACACACACACACACACACACACACACACACACACAATCTCTCTCTCTCTCTCTCAAACACACACACACAAACAGAAAAAAAGGTAATGAGTAGGTTCAGAGACATGTCTGCCGGTAAAAGAAGCAAAAAGGCAAAAAAGAGTTGACCCAGCATAACGACTTCCCGAGTGACTGGTCTGTCTACGACAGCATAGGTGTGGGTGGAGGAGCACAACAGGGGAAAAGGAGGTAGTCAGTCTATTCCCCTCTTCTAGGAAAATCATCTTCTAGTCTTCTTTCCAGAAAGGGGGTTTCTAGTACAGCAACTTGCATAGCACAATGTGAATGCTCATTTTTCTCCCACTGTCTGTCCCACTCCACCCACTCTGTCTGTCCCACCCCAACACAGACACACACACAGAAGGTCATGGGTAGGTTAAGAGACATGTCTTCCAGTAATGATGCAAAAAGGTAGAAAAGAGTTGACCAACCACAACGACTCCCTGGGTGACTGGTCTGTCTACGACATCATACTGTAGGTGTGGGTGGAGGCACACAACTGGGAAAAGTCAGTGTCACACACACAAACACACACAGACACACACACACAGACACACAGACACACACACACACACACACACACACACACACACACACACACACACACACACACACACACACACACACACACACACACACACAGACAGACACACATATACACACACACACACACACACCTAATGACCTCTGACAAAGGTATAGAGTGAGGTGAGAAATTCACGGAGATGTCTGTCGGTAAAGATGCAAAAAGGCAAATTAGACTTGGCCAACTGGGGGGTGGGGGACTTCTCCATTTCCTTTTTCTAAGGAACAGGCTTGTCATAATTCTGCTAGGAAGAGGTTGTTAGCATTATGAAGTATTATGGTCTTGTGGTCACAGCTGGAGAAGGATTAATCACCATAGCTCTTATGCTTGTTATTACGGTATTATGTGTCAATAAGTGAAAATCTCCATGTTTCTACCCGTCTGCTAACAGCAATAATTCACAGACTAAATAGACTAAGTGAAGAAGTTGTGAAGCTAGGTCTAACTTGACATCAAGACATGTTCTCACAAAAAAAAAAAAAAAACAAAGCTTAATATCTCTCTGAAGTCACACATGTACCTTGACGCAAACACAATGATGCTTGTCTGCTTTGACTACGTCTGTTTCACTGGAACGGGACAGACAGGTCCAATGGTAGGGTTAATGTTACGAGGATATTAAAATATGAGCAATTTACAGGAAAATATGAAAACGGGAAGGCAGCAGGAAAAAAACAATATGTGAAAAACATATTTTCAAAACTTACTGTCCATTTTTCAAAACTCTCACATTACAAAACACCTCACATTACAAACACTCTTGTCATAATGTGACATTTTGAATACATCATGTACACACTGTCATGCTCAAAACCTAATCTATTGTGTCTTTCATATAGGCTTCATGCATATTGCCATACAGTGAAAGTCCTCTACAGAGAGGAGCTGAAATACACAGTAAAAATAGGACAACAGACAACCTCCCGACACAGTATTTCACACAACCATGTACACATCAAGCACACATCCCAGCAGTATTAGGCTTTGGACATTTTTTTACATCCCAAAGTACATTGTTTCAACTTTTCTTGTGAACTATATACTGTATCTAGACATTCTGTGATAGTGGGCTATACCATTCAGGAAGTTTTGTGTCCGGTCTCGGAAAACCCTCTTACTCCCATATCCCAACACCACGACCTGTAGACATGAACCTGGAAGGGATCACAGGGTATTATGACCCCCAACCCTCCCGTTAGTCAGCCAAAAGCCAAGAGAAATGAATACAGGAATTACATGTAAACTAACGCATACAACACAAGTTCAGGATTTCTGCCATCAGTTGCAGGAGCATTACTCATGACTCAGACAGATAATGATGACCCAGCTTGCCAGACTCCAAACAGAGATGCAGATGTTTCGAAGCAGCTGCAATTTATTTGATTTGATTTGAAGGTATGATAAGAGTTTGCAGGTGTGAATGGCCACCGATTTTATCTATATGAAACTCACAGCTGAGTGTAATACCGATAACAAGGCATTTCACATGGGGAATGAAGAATTTTTGATGTCCTGCCTTTGTGGCCAAACAGATGACTGTCGCAACAATGAGTAATGTCATCTCATGCTCCAAGTTGTAATCATGGTTACTGTCCCTAATCATCCAGCATTAGCCATTACAAAAGCAGAGATACGGGTGACCAGTTTGAAGTGACACCAGAAGCAGACGTCATATCCATTCGTCTTCCTGTCTCTCATCCAATGCCTCAAAACATTAGCCTTTTCTCCTTCCACTTGAGTGCGTTCTAGACTGTGTGTTCCCATCCTGCCTTGCGCGGTGATCAGTGTTGGTCATCTTACTTTTAAAAAGTAATTAGTTACCGTCAGTGCTTGAAGTGGGAAAAAATAAGTGCAGGAACTCTAATTTCCGACATTTGACATTTGTACGGTGAAAAAAAATCAAGTCTTTAGGAGGTGTTGGTCGAAAAACTTTTTTCAAGCACTAACCTATAATAGGCCTAATTTACTTTTTTCTAATTCACAAATGGAATATGAAAACCATTAAAACAACACGAACCAGAGTGTGATAGCCACCTGTAGGCCTAATAATATACTGGGCTAAGGGCCCTAGAACCAGAAACCTTTGGGCTGAAGGCCCAGAAGAAGAAAACTGTGAAATAGGCTGTAGGTACTTGTTACATTGATTTAATTAACAATAACTGGCCAAGAACAGAGATTAGGTCAAAAGTCAGAACAAGTGGGTAAGTGTGACTTTTAAGTGTTCTTTCTATTACTATTGTGGGTCCTGAAATGGCATTTCAAGCATCTGCCAAGGCTATATGACAAACAGGGATCTGAATACAACTGCTGATATTAAAAATAAATTATTTTGAAGTGGGGATATGGAGAGATATGAAACAATGCAGAAATTTGATGTTATTTCCAAAAAGGATTTCTCGTGATTACTGCTAATTACACAGAGCATTGGAATCAGTAGGATCTCCTGTTTATTTTGATATGTAGTTTGCCATAGGGCAGTAACGAAATCGTCAGATATTTCACAGAGAAGAATGGGTATGACGCAGAACTACATGTGCCATTCATTTTTGTAGGTAACTGTAGCCTACTTTTCAACGCCAATTATCTCGCGAACCGTTCATCATAGAAACTAGCGGCTAGTGCCATTGGAAAGGTCAGGTTATGCAGTTTCATGTGATATGCCTGTTATTTCGGTGCGATCTTCTAGCGCAGCAATATGACCGAGAAGAATGGGTGCGGCCGCGGCCGCATGGTGCGTCTTGAAGAGGGCAGAGAGGGTTTGCCAGCGGCCCGATGGTGATCTTCTCGCGGCCCGGTAGATTGAGAAACACTGTGATAGGGCACTGTTGTGGCTCGTGGGTAATGTAGTCTTTCATGAGTCTTGTGATATTGTCTATTCTCGGGCCACTGTGACTGTCACTGCGTCGGATCAGTTTCAGTAAGTACCGGAACGCAGAAAAAAGTGGCGGAACTCAAAAGACGAAAATACAGAAGTTCCGGAACTGCGTTCCGCTGCGTTCCGGCCCACTTCAAGCACTGGTTACCGTTACAAATTACTTCTGCCAAAAAGTAATTGAGTTAGTAACTCAGTTACCACACTGTAAAAGTAATTAGTTACTCAGCAAAGTAACTGACGTTATTTTTTTATGTTATATAACATCTTTAACGTCATACATATTTATTATAGCCTAACTGATTGAAGAATAAAACCAATTATTCGGTACAATTAGTGGGTGGAAGTCAGAACCTGTGCATGGCATCCGCCCACCCAGCCCAGGCCCGGGGTGGCTATCGGGAGATGCGGGAGGATTCCCGGTGGGCCGTTAACGTTTTGGGCCGGTCTGATTATTGTGAGCTTAAATATTGTTTCTGACGATTTGTTGCGCTCTCGTGGCACTTCAGCAGCCAGGGCTGCGCGGTCGCGGCCGCCCCTTACTCGCAGTTTCCCAAATATTAACAAAGTAGCACTCACAAAACTGTTCGGAAGTCGCAGCAAGTCTATATTTGCAATCTACAGGAGTAAATGAACAACCCCTTCTCCAGTTGAACGGCCCTGACGAAATGTAGGCTATGCAGCAGAGACGTGTAATAGGCTAATGATTAATTTTACTGTAAGGTAACCCCCGATATCAGAAGCCCTCAAAAATAAAATAGGCTATCTTTAAAATAGGGTCCTCCTTTGAAAATAACGTTCAGTTTCAGTGAAGTAGCCCTGTCAAGAAACTATAGAAATCCGACAGACAGAGAAAGTGCACATTTACTTGTCACTATTATGCCTATAATCTATCGTGGGAAGTTCGCTACGTGCAAATGAAATGGCTTGGATTTGGTGAGTAGCCTATTCAAGTCTTTTTTCCCCTCCTGAAGTTGGAAGTGTGCCTTTAATGAAATTATTTCCATATTCCACTCTGATGTACAGTATCTTGGTCGCTATGCCTAGTCTGTCAAGGGTGATTAGGCTAATATAGCCTACATTTATTTATAGCTCAGGGGAGGGTATTCCATGATCCTATCCAGTGAACTCGCTTCATTCAGCCAAATTGTAGTAACGCAACGCTTTAAATTCTCAGTAACGATAACGGCGTTGCAACGATGAGAAAAGTAATTAATTAGATTACTTCGTTACTGACAAAGTAGCGCCGTTAGTAACGGCGTTATACTTAAACGCCGTTACTACCAACACTGGCGGTGATTTCATTCACGCTGCTAAGGCAGTCTGGAAACTACCGCCCTAATTTTTGCCTGAGATAGGGGACCAATCACAGAAATTATTTATTTCAATCAACCTGTAAATGACATATTTTTATAATTATTGTCAAATTATTGTTCTACTGTAAATCACTTTCTGCTACATGCCGTCCTTTGCTATCTTGTCCACCGCCACTTTATTCAGATGGTCAGCACACTCCAGGTTTTAGCCCAGGAAGAAATGGCATGCATGTAGCACACTTCCAGGGCGGTGGTAGCGTAATGGCTTAGTAGCCTGGAAAGTTGTGGGTTCAGTTGCCAACTTCCCCCGTTCTGGCCCTTGAGCAAAGCACTTAACCCTATGTACTGTAGTTATGGGGATAGAGTAACCCCTAGTAATATAATTGACATTATGTACTGTAAGTCACTTTGGATAAAACGTGTCTGCTAAATGAACAGATGCAATGTACACTTCCTATTTATTCTGTTACAGTAATACCTCATGTAAAAAGGTCACTGATATTAGATCTTACCCAGAGGAGGTTCCAGGGCCTTCACTATACGATGTTCTCCACCTTGTTGTCCAGAACCATGTTCTCTCTCTCTGTTCCTGCTCTAGCTCCGTCCTTTCTCAAGGGACTCTCGATGTTCCCCATCTTAATCTCATGAGCATTTACACTGTTTAAAGGGACACTTCACCGATTAGCATTAAGCTTTGTATCTTTAGAAAACCAGACATGTTTTTGAATGGTCATGCATCATTCCCTCAGTTTCCCTTGAGATGGGAGAAATACGGATTTCTCATCATGGACTCATCATTTTACATCATTGAAAGTAGGAAGTCCTATTCATGAGTTTCATTGAAATCCGTATTTCTCCGATCTCAAGGGAAACTGAGGGAATGATCCATGACCATTCAAAAACATGACTGGTTTTCTAAAGACACAAAGCTTATTGTAATCGGTGAAGTGTCCCTTTAAGTTTATTTTTAGGTCTTTTTGCCTTCACTGTTAGAGTGTGACAGGAAGTGAGTGGGAGATAGAGATGGGGTGGGATTGGCAAATGACCCGGGTTGGACTCGAACCCAGGTTCCTGTGGGCACTTGGACCTGAATGTGTTTTATTTTTATTATTTATTTATCCTTTTAATCCTTTATGATTAATCCTCTGCATCCTAACCAACACATACATGTAATCGAGTGTTTTGACAAACATGCAAAGTTCACTTGTGATGGTAAAACTAAACTAAACTAAACTAAACTAACTAAAACGGTAAACACTCTAATCTGGTTTAAGGATGTACTAGCCAACTAACTGGAAAGCAATCAAAGCCTGTACTTGTGTACTGTATGTCCATTGTGTTATCACAAGCTTGTTATGTGCTAAAAGCATCAGAGCATATAACAACACAATGACCGGCGACAG
>NC_085010.1:16545208-16547708 GCF_963854185.1 Sardina pilchardus
CTCTCAGGAACACGGTAGGGTCTTTGCCGGATGGGGGTCAACTCCTTCAGGTGTATGACATGCTGCAACACCGTTGTCTTCCCGGGTCTTTCCTGGAACAGGCCTGGGTACTTCCCGAACACTTGCTGCAAGTCACCTTGTTGGTCCACATTCAGGTGACCTAGATCCACTGGACTCTGCCCTTGCCAGGCTCTAAGGTCACAGGGGCCTTCGTCTTCCTCCACCTTCCTCACCATCAACGCCTTGACTGGACTCTCTTGCCGCTCTTTCCATTCCTTTATCAGATTGACGTGATACGTTTGCTTCTGCTTGCCACGGTCAGGGTGATGGACTTCATAAGTGACCGGCCCCATCTTCCTGGTGATGGTATACGGTCCCTGCCATTTTGCCAGAAGTTTACTTGTTGAGGAGGGCAGGAGTAGTAGGACCCTTTGACCCGGCTGGTACTCCCTCCGTCGAGCATGTGCGTCATACCAGCGTTTCTGGTTTTGCTGCGCCTTCTTCAAGTTCTCCTGGGCCTCCTCTCGGTACTGCTCTAGCCGGTCCCGCATCTGCAAAACATACTGCACCACTCCCATGTTACCTGGACCGCTGGCGGGTATCTCCCAGCTTCTCTTCAGGAGGTCCAATGGACCCTGTACAGACCACCCATACAGCAGCTCAAACGGGGAAAACCCAGTTGAAGCCTGTGGCACCTCCCGATAGGCAAAGAGTACGAAGGGCAACCACTTATCCCAATCCTTCCCAGTATCACTGACAAATTTGCGCAGCATGTTTTTCAGAGTCTGGTTAAATCGTTCCACCAAACCATCTGTTTGCGGGTGGTATGGTGTTGTTCGGATAGCAGTAATGCCCAGCTGATGGTGAAGCTGTTTCATTAGGCGCGATGTGAAATTTGTCCCCTGGTCGGTGAGGATTTCTTCGGGGAATCCTACCCGAGAGAAAAGCTGAACCAGTGCGCTAATGATCTTTGGTGTGGTGATGGAGCGCAAGGGGAAGGCCTCTGGATACCTAGTGGCATAGTCACAGATAACCAGTATATACTGGTACCCTGACTGACTCTTCTCCAAGGGGCCTACAATATCCATAGCGATGCGCTGGAAGGGAGTTGTGATCACAGGCAGAGGGTAAAGTGGGGCTCTGTCAGATTTTCGGACAGCACTGGTCTGTTGGCATGTGGGGCAAGTGTTGCAAAATGTCTGGACATCAGTGTACATGGAGGGCCAGTAAAAACGTGAGCTGATTCTCTGGTATGTTTTCTGATGAGCTAAGTGACCGGCCCATGGAATGGTATGTGCTAGCTCTAACACCATAAGTCTACAGCTCTTGGGTACAACTAGTCTGAGTTTGTCCCCATCTTTAATGTACAGCACACCACCCTCCATACACAGCTCCTCCCCACAATGATTAACAACTTTAATCTCCCCTGTCCCTTTCATCTTAGCAAACAGTGGTTGCAATGTTTTGTCTTGTGCTTGGAGATTTGCTATGTCCTCAGGTATATCCCAGTTTGACACCTTTAGGCCAGTTACCTCTGGCTCTACAAGGGGTCTCCCTAGATATTTCTCCAATCGCCGTTGACGGCGAAGTTTTCTTGGGCCTTTAGTTCCGCCATCCAGCAGACTATCGCAAAAGTCTGGGAGTGGCTGCAAACCAGCTTTCGCTTGGGCCCGCGTTAGCACAGCCCCAGCAACATTGTTAGCCACAGGTTCGGACAAATCACATGGCAATGACAACAAATCACGTAGTACAGGCATATCTCTTCCCAATATCATGTCTACGGGCAAATCGTCAACCACCCCAACATTCAGCAGATACATTTGATCATTCACAGTCACAGTAACCTCTGCCATAGGATACCACTTTTGATCCCCATGTACACATTGCACCAATGTGGTGTGGCTATATACAACACTGCCCTCTGGAACATAGCATGACTTAATAAGTGACATTACACTCCCCGTGTCCAACAGTGCTTGTAAGACTTGACCATTCACCATTACATTATAGCATACAGTAGCATCATTGTCTCTCTGTTGTGTGTCCTCTTCCCTAGGCACATAGCAGTAGCCACTGAGCTTTGGCTTTCTTGCTGGACACAACGATGCTTTGTGGCCCGGCTGCTGACAATAAAAACAGATTAGTCCCTTACCAGTTCCAGGCGTATCCCGGTCTCTGCCCGTCTCTCTCCTTCTGCTCTCCCAGCCGCCAGTGTTGGGTCCAGTGCTGGGTCCAGTGCTGGACTTGTCTCTGACATCACGGGTACCTCGCGGAAACGATGAGAAGTGACGTGGTGGAGCCCCTTTACGTGCATTGAGGTACTGCTGGGCAAGCTTGGCTGCAGCCTGGCCGTCTTCTGGCTCGTGTTCTTTCACCCACATCCGAATGTCTGTCGGAAACACCCGCAGCAGCTGCTCCAGAACGATGGCTTCTCCGATGTCCTCTTTGCTGTGCTGCGCTGGCTGTATCCACCGTCTGTAGAGCCCCTTGAGTCGTTGGT
>NC_085010.1:16557708-16560208 GCF_963854185.1 Sardina pilchardus
AGTCAGCAAACTCGACTTGGATTAGGCTACTACTTTTTAATTCAGAGATAGGCTAACATGGACAGGGTCCACCGAAAAAAAGTTGGAATTACTTTTACCATCGGGGTTAGCTTACTTTGTTAGCAATATGGATTTGTGAAAGATCTGGCATGAACATCTGCAAGAAGAAAATATGGTTCAAACATGTACGGATTGTTTTGGATGCAGATTACGTGCTTTGCTATGGATTATATCTTCCATTGATTACATCGGATTGCATGGAAAGGTAGGATGCCTGTATGTTGTTTTAATAATTGGTTTTCGGCGTCTGATGAGGCTCCGCTAAATGAGGAGGTGTGTCAGCCTCAACGTTAGCTGCTACGTGATTCAGATTAGCTCCGGGCTGTCACAGACATCGACAGATCTGAACCATCGCCCTGAACGAAAATCACAACATGTATGACAACCTGTAAAACATACAATCTATAGCTTGATCACCTTGCTTTAATTCCTACTGCATACTGAGCAGTTTGTCTGGCTAGCTAAGTGGTGTTGTTCTCGCAAACTAGCTTATGTGGTTTGGTGACGGCAAACTTTGACGGTAGGTCAAAGCTAGAGTAGCCGTAACATCACGGCGGTACAGTAACATCTGTCGTGAAGCCTGGTTTACCAAAGCCAGAACAGCTTAACTCAACTTCAGCGTGCCCGCACAAAGGCTAAAAGCCTTATTATAACTGTTAAGGCGTTCTATTGTGGTTTGTCTTACGGTTTTGGAAGTTACGGCTGTCAGAGCCCTTTATTTTTTCGCTAAAACGATTAAATTGACTAACGATATTCATTCACATGATAAAGGAGGTCTCAAATACCCCAAAAATGACATTAACTCATTTTTGACAAAATATGATGTTAAGGGGTTTTGCCTTTGTACGGCAGAATACACCATGGACAATTGACAAACATAGACACCCACCTAGATACACATATTTCCATATCAGATCTCTCAAATCAAACGAAAAAACATCTGTTGCCATTATTGCAGTACGCACAGAGTTTGTCTTTGACACACACACACACACACACACACACACACACACACACAGACACACACAAGTGTCTTGCTGACAGCGTTGTTAAGGGGTCATCGCTCGCTGCCATGAAAAACACCATGCATCACGGCCACATCTGGACAGAGGATCAGCATAAATTCATGAGCGGCCCTGAAGCGTTCAGCGATCTGACATCAGCCACAGGTTAGCCGAGAGAGAGCCAGGGCCGTATCACGGAGAATGTGCCGGAAATCAACCACTCACCTTGTTTGCTCCAGAGGAATTTCACCTGGAATCGATTTCTTGGAAGATGTTTGTAGGTCACGTCTCAGACGCTTTTTTTTTTTTTTTTTTTTCATTTGCTTGCATCTAATTCCTCTTTCTGTCAGCCAGCGTAGTCGTGCTAGTGTGCATATTAGGGTTGTTTACTGAATGGTACTTTTAACGGTACCGACCACATTCAAAAAATTATCAAATAAAAAAAGTGCTAACTTCTGTTCTGTTCTTTTAGCCTGGGTGTTTCCATGCTGCCTTGCGTGCGATTTGATTCACACTGCTATATATTTAACCCTATTGCCCTAATTTATGCCTCAAATAGGGGACCAATCACAGAACAGGGTGGAAAGCAAGACAATAATGAGCTATGCACAGACGCTTTTGATAGACATCCGTGGCGCCCAATAAACGGATCTAGACATTTTTTCAAACATGAAACGTTTGGTTCCCAGACCACGTCTCATTGAGAAGTGGTGGCACTAGCCAGGCTACTGTTCTTCTGTTGTCTACGAAAGTTTCTGTTATTGACACATTTAACCACAATTTTGCTTACACCTGCTTTTAAAATATTGGATATCTCTCAACGCAAAATAGAAGTGCACTCTCAAAGGCAGTTGTCTTACTTACAGGGGAATCCATAATTTGGCTCTTTTGCCCGTTTTCTCCATCCATCTTTTTTATCCACGATATTCCACAGCCAACAATGGGGGTCGCCATGACACCGAAACGGTTTTCTATTTCCGGCGAAGCTGCATTGTATCTGTTTTAACGTGACGGTTTACGGTGCTTAACATATCATAACGCATATAAAAGTAAACTTTTCTATTTTATATCGGTTACATATGATGTAGTATATACATGCTGAGGGCAGAATTGTCAACATTTCGAAAGAAATCTAAGTTGAGGCATAATCTAGTTAGCTACGGAGAACGCACATGTTAACAGAATGAACGGAAGTTGAAAACAGTATCGTAACCATCGCAACGATACATATTTGCGGGTTAAGGAATAAGGTGGATACAAAACTCCCACTTTTGTCCGGAACCTCCCAAAAGTGCGTATCTATGACTCAGAAAAGCACAACTTGCCATTCTCCTCCCCTGCATCAGACAGTCTGCCGTTTTACCGAAGTGCGGCCTGTTTGTACATATCATGCCATGTCTTTACACACACTTTGAGGAAAGTACTCCTCAGGTTGG
>NC_085010.1:16565208-16570208 GCF_963854185.1 Sardina pilchardus
TGAAACCTGGCGATTTTCTATGCTGATTTGACATGGAACTACTGTACATCCTCATTCTAGTCAAGGAAAGTTTAAAACGTACCATGGGCGCAGTGATATCATGGAGCACCTGTTTGCAACTTTCATTGATTTTGTTGATGAGAGTGTAGTTCCATGTCAAATCAGCTTAGAAAATCGCCAGGTTTCATTTTCAGTTTGTCTTATTGCACTTTCTAACTTGAAAAGAGACAAGTTTTAAATGGGAAAATTACCGGAAATCTTAGTCACTTTTAAGTGTGATGCTAGCAGGCAAGATGCTAATGGTCTTAACCGATTCAAGTCTATGCTAAGCTGGAGCTAAATGTTTTATCACCAGAGTAATTGGATGAACGAGAAAAAGGTAAATATCTAGTTTTGCTTGAGGGGAGGTGGAAAATGAGCTTAATTCCTCAACTGGTGGAATATCCCTGATGCTGTTGTTGATGTTTGTGAGCGAACTGCATAGCTGGTTAGCTTGCTAGTTTTAGGCAGGAACTTTTCACTGTTGTGCTATAGTAGTATAGTTGATTCAAGGCGATAGTTGAGGAGGGGATGTTGTTGCTGTCAGGTGAAGTTATTGTGCGCTGGAAGAGAGAGTCTGGGGGTGCTGGGAAGCGGCGGCCAGCAGAGACAGGGAGGATCTGGGGGTTACGGACAACGTGTGTACTGAAAGACGGACCTCCCGGAAGCTTCTAGGAACTCCGGTGTTTAGTCTGCTGCTGACAGAGCACAGTAGGAGCTGGAGGAGTCGGAACATTCTGTGCTGCACCAGGTCTTCGCCCGGCTCCCATCATTTAACTCTCCGCCACCTACGCTCTCGCTCTCTCACCCTACATCTAGTTTCGCCCCTTCCTCTATCCTTCCTTCTCTCTCTCTCTCCCTACACACACACACCTTCTCTCTCTCTCCCTCTCTCTCACCCTACCTCTAGTTTTGCCCCTTCCTCTATCCTTCCCTCTCTCTCTCTTCCCGTCTCTCTCTCTCCCTACCTCTAGTTTCGTCCCTTCCTCTGTCCTTCTATCTCTCTCTCTCTCTCTCTCTCTCTCTCTCTCTCCCTACCTCTAGTTTCACCCCTTCCTCTATTCTTCCTCTCCTCTCTCTCTCCCTCTCTTTCTGTCTCTCTCTCTCTCTCTCTCTCTGTCTTCCTCTGTCCTCCCTGTCATTGTATTTCACTGGGAAGAGTTTGCTGTAGGTAGCATTTCTGAGATTTAAGAGGACAGTCACTGTAAAATACTACTCAGCTGTGTATTAATGTGTGTGTGTGTGTGTGTGTGTGTGTGTGTTTGTGTCAGTGTGTGTGTATGTGAGTCAATGTGTGAATGTGTGTGTGTGTGTGAGAGTAATATTTCCGTCGTTATTCAGGTGTTTACTGTGGGGAGACATATATTTGCTACCTCAGAAGGCTGTGACGTGCCGCTAAGAATCATCGCTGACAAATTTACCGTAGGTCCGCGTCGTCGGTGGCGGCGTGCCAAAACGTGACGAAAACAAACCCAACAGCCGGCTATCTGCAAACACAACAGGGAGAATAGGGGCAAAACACGGAGGTTACGCAACGATCTGGGGACCACGCCACTCCTCCAGATGTGTATCTCACAATCCCACAATCCCCCAGTCTCCCCCTACAGCACACGCCATCTCACACCAGCTGTCTTCAGCTGTGTGTGTCTATTTGTCTGTGTCCTTGAGAGTGTGTGTGTGTGTGTGTGTGGGTGGGTGTGTGAGAGAGAGAGAGAGGCAGACAGGGTGTGTGTGTTGAGTGCGTTTAGGGTCAAATCCATTCACAAACCTCTCAGATCTTGTTCAGACATCTAGCCAGCTGCATGCATCTCCAGTGTAAGCGTGGGTTTGTGATTGTACTTCAGCCAGACACTTCAAATTTTCATCTTTTCCTGTCGGTCAGTGCACACAAGGGCTCCATCCAATGCACTTTTAAATCCTTTAGTAACCTCCACAATCCCAGAATCCCTCTTCCCATCCTCTTCTTCCCATCACTCACTAATGAATCCCCCTGACGACACCAAAAGAGCTCGCCACCAATCACACGGCGATGACTTCATCAGCGTGAGCCTGAAGGTAACAGTGGAGGCTCCGCAGAGAAATGACGCCAGTGTTTAGGACTTTAACAGTTTTCTCAGCGGCAGCAAATGTTTCGGTTGCTTCAGGGGAACTTGTTGAAGGTGTGGCACATCAAGTTCCCAGATTGTTTGTGAAACTCAAGTCCTGAATGTGCTCCAATACAGGCCTCTCTCCTTCGCTGTAGACAGAGTCTTCACTGAAGCGCTAAGCCTGGGAATTTTCACAGAAGAGAACGTTCACACACTTTTCATTCCACGGCAACATATTTCCTAAACCTTAGTTTGACGCACCACAAACAGACTAATTACCTCAGGTAGCACCATCACTGGTGCAGGTATGATGGTTTCACTTTTACTTTTGTTAACTTGTGTCTTTAGGACAAAGGACAAAGTCACATAACATTTTTTGAGAGAAAAACTCACTTTTGGTCCTAAAATGGCTACATTGTGTACTTCCTAAGGACTCCAGCATAGGTTCACTCTGCTTCCAAACAAAATTAAAGTTGACTGAATGAAGAACAACATCGAGTTTGAAACAATGTGAAGTCACCAGAAAAAAAGAGAATGTGCTTCTATCTGAGCCTGTTGGTAGACATCTCCTCTGTCTGAGGTACAAAGCAGAGGTAGGCCCACACTTTGTACCGCTTCAGTAGTCAATACTCTAAAGTGTGGTTGAGCCGCAACGTTCTAAAACCTTGCAACTGCGACTAAACATGTTGAATGCTTTGCGATGGCTTGTGACAGCTTGCAACTATGTGCAATATCTAATTCACACCGCTGCAACTCGGTCTCATCGTGTCGGGAATCTTTGGTGTAAATCGGGCTTAACAGTTGCCTTGCGGTCATATTTTTAGTAATTTTGACTAAAACGCACTGCCCACATTGGAGAGCTCACCATGCCCACATAGTTTGGAGAAAGTGCCTTGCTAATCGGCGAAGCTAATCAGTCAAATCCTGACCCCCTGAATGGAATGGTGTAGCTCACGAAACGTGTCTCTTCCTCTTATTTGCTTTGTTTCTCATGATTGGCAGATCGTACAGACACGTGACATGGCTCTCTGTGTTCGTGAGAGTCAGAGGAACACGAGGAATAAGTTGAGGATTCGAAGCGATTAGGTATCAGAAATCGCAGATATTCACTGGGAAATCTTATAACGTGTTTTATTTCTATTCTATAAACGTTTTGATTATGGAAGGTTACACACTCACCGTTCAATATTTGACTATAATAAATAACACATATAATCTTGTTCTATGGATTCTTCCGGACATTTAAAGACCAGGCAAGCCATTTGACTTTATTGTTATGGGTGTACAATCAGGCTTGGAAGGCAATGATGCAGGGCCACCTAGGGGGTGGGGGGGGGGGCATATACGCGAGGAGGGCATTATACGTGAGGAGGGCATTATACGCGCGTTCAAGTTCAACCCCAATTGACCTTTTGCAGCAGCGAGATCTGCCGGTGACAGCAGGGGTGGGGATACAAACGCTGCTGTGAAGTTGTACACTCTCTACTTCCCGTAATGTAGACGTGACCACGTGACGAAACATGAGGCACAGGCCCTTGTGGACATGAAGAGGCATCTAAACGCCATGACATACGTCAGGGTCTAGGCTCCGCAGTACCTGGATACTGCAGCAGCAGGCAGCAGGCGCGTTTCTCTCGCGATAAGTCAAGGCCATGTGATAGCGACTGCAGAGTCGTAAACACACCCATCTAGACCATCGTGGACAGATTTTTAACCACGTGCATCTTGTGCTGCGCAGCGCTGCTCAATGCTGCGCCATCACAAACTCGCCTATTATCATAAATTACTCACTGTAACTCACACCACGCCGTTTCACATGGAATGGTGGATACTGTTGGAATCCTGAGACTCGTAGCTTTTGTCTGATGCAGTATATGGGATGCCAGTATTACTTAAAGTAAGGAGTCTACCTATTGATTTAATACACCCCACCACCCTCCCTCGGGCCGGTGCCTAAGTTGCAGATGATGTTGATGCTGGAAAATGTGGAAACCATGAGATTGACTTTGTAAGATTAAGATTCATCTCGGCGATGAGCTTCCACTTTGTACTTTTTTACTACCTCGTATTTATTTATGGCTCCAATAGGCATTGCTTTAATGATCTGGCAAATGCTAAAGTACATATTTCTCATGCCAGTGAAGCGTATTGGGATTTGGAATCTAGGACAAATTGTGACAATAAGGAACAGACACAGAAAGAAATGTGATGTTAATTTAGGATTAAGACAACAACAACTATTTGGAAAGAAGAAACAACAGAGAAAAGTGAAAGAAACATGAAAGAGAGAGAGAGAGAGAGAGAGAGAGAGAGAGATGGAAGAGAAAGAGATGGATGGGATGTAAAAGAGATTGCGTGTGAAAGAGAGTGGAGGGTTAGAGAAAGAGAGCTTTGGAGTGTGAGAGAGAGCAGTAGAGAGACAGAAAGAGAGAGAGCTTTGGAGTGTGTGAGAGAGAGCAAGAGAAAGAGAGAGAGCTTTGGAGTGTGTGAGAGAGAGCAAGAGAGAGACAGAAAGAGAGAGAGCTTTGGAGTGTGTGAGAGAGAGGGAGAGATAGAAATGGAAGAAAACAGAGAGTCATGGGGGAGGAAGAGAGTGAGGTCTCTGGTGACCCATTCCGTGTGGAGAGTAACCCAGTTCCCAGTCTGGCCGCCCTGCACTGCTGAGGAATGTGGCCCTCTGATCTCCACACTATCAGCCATCAGCCTCGTAATAAATATGGCCCTCCCCTCCCCTCCACATCTCCATCTCCATCAATCTCTCCATCCAGCTCTCTCTCTCCCTCTTCTCCTCCCCATCTCTATCTCTCCATCAATCTCTCCATCCAGCTCTCTCTCCCTCCCCTCCCCATCTCTATCTCTCCATCTAGTTTCTGT
>NC_085010.1:16577708-16580208 GCF_963854185.1 Sardina pilchardus
GGATTTGGCTGTGAATTGCTACTCTATACTACTAAACCGATGACATCATGGTGTTTTGACACATGTAGGCCTGCAGCCTAGATGTGCAGTAAGATTAAACAGGATCGTGGAATCAGGTGAAGTCATAAGGCATTAATCATCATGCTGCAGTGACAGGTCTGACACGTCTCATGTTGCTTGGCTGACTCAATAGAGGCACAGGGACAGGACTTGGAGCATGCAGGTTTCACACCGAGTGTAATATGAAGAGGGGCCTGTGCGAGACAGTGTGTATGCACATCTAGAGCTTTGAGTCTAGTGTGTGTGTGTGTGTGTGTGTGTGTGTGTGTGTGCACATATTCCTCCGTGTGCTGTGTATGTGTATGGTGTATGTGTGTAAGTTTGTGTGTGTGTGTGTGTGTGTGTATGTGTGAGTGTGTGTGTGTGTGTGTGTGTTACGTGTATGTGTGTAAGGAGCAGTCCAGTGTCCTGAGACTGACCTACATGCACTAATGAGGCTGGACCCAGATCAGGTACAAAAACAGACAGGCATCTTGCTGGGGGCCAAAGGCGGGTCCTTCTCCTAATGAGGCCTGCTTCCTGCGTGAGCTGAGTCCAGCTACTGACAGAGACACAAGTGGCCCTTACAGGCTCTTTCAATAACACACACACACACACACGCGCACATGAATATGCCCATAAAAATACACACATACAAACACAAACTAAGAATAACTCAGGAAAAACACACACACCCCAATCACTTAACAGCAAACTCGCTGTTGATGTTCCCATTGACTTAACACATACACACGCATACACACACACATACACACACACACACACACACACACACACACACACACACACACACACACACACACTCACCAACATATCCATGCACATTCTCTCACACACACACACTCTCATGCACAGACTCAACAGGTCCTCAAATCAGTCAGCAGCTAGATTTCTCATTCCTTCCACATTACGTTCCAAACTCAGCGAGACCACACACACAACGCGTTATTCCTCCGGGCTGTTATTGTAAACGGGGCACAGTTTATGCGTAAGACAGTGGGCTACAACACTCTCTCTGCCAGCCTCTCTATGCTGCATGGCAGCTAATTGTTCATCCATCACATGCAATGATGTCCACAGAAAAAAAAGAGAGACTGGCATAATAAACACAGTCCACAGAGAACTGAGATTCTATAACCAGTGTGAGCTGATTTGACCAAAAACAAGACGTGCTTGGTATGACTCATACTACCGTTATAGCCCAAAGATGGCACCACAAGGACTGGAGGATCTCCATGTGTGTAGTCGTGAATGCACTGGAGTTGGTTTATGGAGTTTACACAATTTAATAGAATGCCAATGTGTGTTGTGGACTAAGGCTACTGCAGTTAAACATTCAGGAGGAAGTGTGAGAAACCTAGAGTATAAGCGTTCAATATGACCAATTGAAGGAGAAGCCATGGTACTGTGACACTTGGCTAATGAGAAGGACAGTATTATCATTAGTATGGTAAGTATGTACATTGTTAGTATGGTAAGTATGTATAAGTTAGCAAGGTTTACACTTGTAAGGGAAGTATACATACAATTCTATATGACTTTCTACAGTATTATGTTAAAAGGACACTTGGCATACAGTAAATCGGACCTACATCACTGCTTGTCAAAATCATTCACTGACTCTGTTCTGAAAGGAGTCAGAGTGACTGTGTGCTGTGTGTCTTACGACATTCCGCTGACCTTTCCTGCACTGGCAAGACCCTCAGCCGTTAGCGAACGGCTCCGACAGCTCCATTGAACTGGAATCAGGGGGGTGAGGAGAGCAAGAACACCTGTCAGTTCTGCTACTTGGGATTGACATCTGCAAAAAAAGAAAATATATATATACTGTATATATATATACATGTATATACGGAAAAAAAACAACAACTATACAAAATATATATATCGTAGGCGCCTGGCACCTCATGTCTCCCAACAGATGAGAGGTATTATGTAAGGCTGAGCTCCTCCAGAGAGAGAAGGATGTGAGGACGCTGGGGTGGGCGAGGGAGACAAGAGATGGATGCTGACTGCCTGCTTGCCTGACGTAGCTTTTCTATTGTGGTTAACGGGACCGATGACGCCCTTAGAGACAAGAGAAAACAGCCCTCCCAGGCTCTCCTTTGGAACAACATGAAGGCCTCTTACAACATACAGTATACTGTGAGTGTGTGTGTGTGTGTGTGTGTGTGTGTGTGTGTGTGTGTGTGTGTGTGTGTGTGTGTGCATGCGTGTGCGTGTGTGTATGTGTGTGTGTGTATCCATGTGTCTGGCAGAGAAAGAAGATCCAGAAATAGAATTGTGAGTAATTGAGCCACATATATCCCATACATAACGATGACGACTTTTATTTTTTTAATATATATGATGGATGGATGGAGAGGCATCCAAGCACTGAGGCTGAGCCTTGTCTCTCATGGGTCCCGTTATGCAGGGGGGAGGAAATGTAAATCGGCTG
>NC_085010.1:16607708-16612708 GCF_963854185.1 Sardina pilchardus
GCTGCTGAGAAACGTCAGTCACCGTATTAAGAAGGAAGGACATATCGTCAACATTGCGTTTGTGTAAGAGTATGCAGGAGGCGCCAAACGAGTTTGGTGTTGTCCTGAATGAGGACTCCTCTGGGGAAACTGCTGAGTCAGTAGAAGGCAACAACAGTCGTCTGCAATTAGCGGTGTTTGCATAGCGCGTAATAAATCAGCTCCATCACTGCTTTACACGTTTGAACGCTTAGTGAGGTTGCACGCTTAGTGAAGCTTATGTTGACACTACAGTACAAAGGAAAACCTCATTTGAACTTTGGCAGCGGACTCATTTGCTGTTGATTGCATACTGCATGCTTTTGTGACTGCATCCTGTGACACCACCCACAAACCTCTTCACCTGCAGCCTAAGGCACTTTAGGCTTACCACTTTCCATTTTCACGTAGAGATGTAGTCAATGCACCATTGCCATTGTGTTGGCATGCATGCATCATGCGTAAGGTAAATAAGGGTTTGCGCTCATATGTACCCAGTCAAACATGTGTGGGGCATTGTTTGCAAAACCAAACTGACAACCAAACTACTCAAAGTCATTATCACGTATACACAATTCACATGTGCTTGTTATTACAAAGAGGCCCGTCACAGTAAATTTGTAAGCAACATATTGGTTGGTAATTGTGGACAAGTATATTTATGAAATCCTGTTGTGAAGACCAGTGCCAGTCTGGTTGGGGGGAGAGGGGGGGGGGGGGTTAACTTGGTGGTATGTAACCCAATTTATGGGAACCTTTTAAAGACACACCTCCAAAACTCTTCAAAGGACTCTCAGAGCTTTAAGTGAGAGCGTTAATGTACGATAAATCTCAAGGGCTTCTTAGGAGGCCTTCGGAACCACATCTGTTTCCATTGCCGGCTCTTCTCCGTGCTTTGGGAATGTTCCGTTCTCCTCTGTTCTGTTCCGAGCCGGGGTAAAGGGGGAACCCGGAGTGATGTGTGGGGTGTGAGACCCGCCGTCCTCGTCTGGCCGTCAGTCTGCGTTTTTCCCGCTTTGAAGTGCTTTTTCTCCCGCCGGTCGGCACTCGACCCCGCACGGGACATCCGTTAACCCCAGCTGTTCTGGTTCATTCCGTGTCTAGACTCAACACGTCAGGTTAAAGCCTGACCCAGGACAGAGTGTGGGTTTTTGGGGGAGCGAGTCAAATGCCAATGACGGGACCTCCATCCCCTTCACCTCCTCTTAAAAGGATTTATGAGACTTTGATTGTCTGGGCTTAACACACAGCCTTGACAGTGAGTGCCTCAGCAGCAGAGACAGACTAGAGCTCTTTCTCCCCTGTTGTGATCATTATTACACACAAGTGAATAATTTACACGGGCACCATTGCCTCTCCATCAAAATCAATGAATCAAAAATAATACACAGGTAGACATGCAGTAGCCTACATCAACACACAGGGATTAATTAAGTTGATAATGAGGTTATTTATTACACAGTGAGGCATGAAGCTGTAGTGATACTATATAGTGGATGGTCCGTGTTCATGAATAATGTAGCTGTAGGTCATGATGCAGTGTGAATGTGAGCGTGTTAGCAAAGGTATCATTTGCCCTCAACGGTGCCTTCCAGGCAGCGTTGCCTTCAAGACACTACTCCCCTCAGTTTTGGGGTAGGATGAGGGTTGAGGGGGTTAGGGTTAGGAATAGGGTAAAGGTAGTGCCTTTTAGGCTGTGCTGCCTGGAAGGTGCCGTTGGGGGCAAAAAACACCATTGAGCGATGTGAATGTGAGCGTGTTCGCAAATGTCAACATTGTAAGTGTTATGTTGAGGTGTTTTTTTTTATTAGCCATCAAGAGTCAGTGTGCTACTTATGATTTATGCCCGGGGTGATCTGCCTGATGTCTCCTGTCAACCCCATGCCCTGTTTTATGTTCATGTATAAGCCTGTGTTAACCTGCCCTTCATATCAGTAACTGATTGCTTGTGCCTGTGCTGAAGTCTATTACAAGGCAAGGAGGCCAAACGACCCTGACCCTGCTAAATACCTTAATACAAATCATTCATATTTAACATTTAATGGTCCCTGCATCCAAGACAAATCTGCAATTTTCTTTTACATTTTTAACAAAAAGGAATGCAGTATTTTGGGGAAAAAAATGTATTGCACTGCAATTGCATTGTGCTGTACTTTACTGCACAAGTGCAGCATATTTTGGACATGCACTCTACTTCACAAAAAACTGCTGTAAAACTGCCGTTATTTGTCCTGTAACTGCAGTTATTTTTGTCAGGGATACATTGAAGCTGTACTTGTTGAAAAATATTAAACTCTATAACTGTCTGGAAGTATAAGCACAATTTATAGGTTAGTAAAGATTTCAAATACTTCAATTATTCTTTAATAATTTTGAAGATTATTATAGGTTTGCCCTCTCCTTAACTTCACCTAGGGTTACGCTAAACTCACATAAATCACAAAAAAAATGTGTTTCGCCCCTACATTCATTTCAAGCCGAAAAATAGAGCACAGATGTAGTCCTCCTGTCTGCAGGAACATTTTGTCATGACCTTGTTGTATTCATTTCCTACAAAGCTTCTGTGACCCAGTTTTCGAAGAAGCAGTAGATCTAGTGACACAATGAGTTAGCACCTAACTGGCTAGCATGTTTGCCTATAACGGTACCCTACTAAGACTACTTTGAGAGAAAGAATTTTAAACATTCAGATTGCGATTGGGTTTTCCAAACAGTGTAAATACAACTAGTGCAGCAAGCAACTAATTGCTTCACATGTTTGCTAAAGCCTACCTTACATTGCCAGACTTTGCAAAGATTTGGAAAAGATTTTTGAAAGACTACAGTCTCAGACCCTCTCACATCTAAAGACAATTCATTGAGTTTTTAGTCACAGACTAGTCACAGGCCAGTCTCAGATTAGGATTTTGCAAAGACTGTGGGTCACTATTTATAAGACTGCTGCTAGATTCCTTCAAATTATTTCCATCGCGCACTAGGCTACACGTCATCATCAACAGGAACTCACGTGATAGCCTACTCAAATCAAAGTCATTTTTTCGCGTTTCAGCAGCATTGTTTCATGTGTGACATCCCTAACAGATATAGCGCTGTTCTGTCACGTAGAATAATTAGACTAATAATTTATATGAAATGAAATAACAAAAAATCATATAAGCTACAGCTGTTGCCTATTTTGCCCTTTCCTGTTTCGTGTTGGAGCTAGGTCACGATTGGTCTTTAATGTTCACGTCACTATTTGCATGAGCCACGACTGAAAAGACTTCCGATAATATCAAACATGTTTGATATTGTCGTAACGGCAAAACTTGAAAAAGACTGACTCCGACGGACTTAAAACCGCTAAGATTGGCACCTTACACTAAACGATTTAGATGACGGGAGCGCGCCGAGATTCTAGTACAACTGCCAAGATTTCCGCCCGATTTTGGAAATTTAGTCGCCGACTGTTAAAATAGACCAAAATCGTGCAATGTAAGCCAGCCTTTAGGTGAAATATAAAGACAACATTCAGGAAAAGTTCAAACTTTACCTTTTGCTGTTGGTATGATAGCTGAAGTTTGAAGTAATAGCATTTTGCTCATTAGCTGTTGGCAACTACGTAGGTAGCAGAAAAGAAGTCCTCTTTGCGTGTCACCACCTGAAAATGTGTGCATGAAAACGTCAGGAGCACAGAGGTAGGTTCATTTTTGGAAACATTTTCAATGTTACAACATTCAAAACCCACATTTTTATGGAGGGGGTATGGAACAGATCATTATAATTATTGGCTGTGTTGCAAAATAATGAGATGGCTTTAGTTGAGGTAATTTTCCATTCTAGCCTTCAGTGGCTTTGGTTCCAAATCTCTGTCAGAGCACATACCTTTAGTCAAGAAGGGCAATAGAAGAATGTAGAAGTCCTAAAAGATCTTCTTTATTTTTGTGCCCACACAAAATATCAACATGTTAAATAAATAATTGAGCAAGAGATAGCCAACTGGAAATCTTTCACGTTCTAAAAAGTCCATGGAATCTGAAAGTATTGTTCTTTGTGGTAGAGCTGAAGTCAAGTTCACGGCAGACTAAAGTCTCATATACTGTACGAACAAAAAAAAGAATTCATTTCACCACGCCAATCCATCATGTCAAACCACCGGGAGGACACATGCTTTAAGTCGCACGTGAGAAAGAGAGAGAGAGAAAGAGAGAGAGAGAGAGAGAAATTGAGAGGAGGTCAGACAGAGTCAGTGAGAGAGAGAGAGAGAGAGGGAAAAGGAGGGAGAGAGAGAGAGAGAGAGAGAGGACACCCACAGGGCAGCAGATGGATGTTCACAGATGCGGGCCTCATCCGGCTCACCTGCGCCGCAGACTCGGGCCACTATCTCAGCCATCGGAGACGACTAATGGCTCCTCATCCCGGCGCAAAAACCCCGCGGTGTTCCGCGCACGTGAGCGACGACCGGACGGGGCGCACCGCGGGGGCTGCCGAGGGGCCGGCGAGGATCACGGGGAGCGCGTTCAGATCAGCGCCGGATTGCACAGATATGAGCAGACAGGAATGTAAGCCCTGCAGTGGGCCGAAGGAAAGGGTGTGGGTATAATTACTCCCCAAAATGACTCCGTGGTGCCCTGGAACCCTGGGTAATTACAGCTGACAGAGATCGGCGAGCCTGAGGCCTGTGTGTGTGTGTGTGTGAGGCAGCCATAGGCACATTTTTTGTGGGCTCCGCACTTTTTTTTGTACAGTATGTGTGTGTGTGTGTGCCTGTGTGTGTGCAGGCATAGGCGTGAGCATGTGTTTGAGTGTGTGTGTGTGTGTGTGTGTGTGCGAATGAAAGAAGGCAGGTTCAGTTGGAGGTACTCTTGTCAGGGATTCTGACCACCTAAGATCTTCCACTCACTTTCTTTTCTTTTTCTCGCTTCATCTCCAATATCTGTCTTGTTTTCTTTCGGTCTCGCTCCTGTTTCATCCTGCACTCCCCCTCTCTCCCTCTCCTTCTC
>NC_085010.1:16630208-16662708 GCF_963854185.1 Sardina pilchardus
GACCCCAAGCAGTGTTTAACATCATAAAATATATGGTTCACTTTTTTTGTTTTGCTTCAAGTTTCATGACTTTTCCTCATTTGAAGGGTACAATAGAGTAAACATGAAATTTGCACAAAAATATGTTTCCAATGTCCTGTAAAAAAAATAGTTACGTTGGTGGTATTGGGGTCAATTTGACGCCATTTTTATGAAACATGATGAAAATGAATATTTGACAAATTATGGATATTATTATTGTAATAGTATGAGAACATGTAGTTATTATCATTATTGCATATACAAGTACATATTACATATAAGTTATTTTGGCAGGTCTGAAAAAGTCCAAAAAGTCAGCCTTTGGGCTGTTGACACTGGATTGGCCATATTGCCAGTCAGGGTTCCAGGGTTCATAAAGGGGTGTGGGGGGGTGGGATTGTTTTGTAGGGCTTTTGATGGTGGTTATTACACTCTTGTTAAGTACCTACCACAAAGAAAATTGGGTAAAAAAAATAATTTTAATCATTTTTTGAGAGTTTTTTTAGCTGGGGTCAAATTGACCCCAAGGACAACGAACGTCGGTAAGATTTGAGGACAACATGAGGGTTAAATAGACACACATAGACAATCGCCCGTGACTGACATATCCCTCAGGAGATGACTGGAACTCGTTCAGTGGCATTACTATCAATCTCTCTTGCAAACAAGCAATGCACTAGGAACAATGCACTATGAACTAATGGAAATGAACTGTGAAGTAATCGGCATTGTGGATCCTCAGTGAATTCAAGGTATTCCATCTCGAACATACACACACACACACACACACACACACACACACACTCACACTCACACTCACACTCACACTCACACACACACACACACACACACACACACACACACACACACACACACACACTCCCATACAGACACACAGACATACACACACACACACACACACTGTGCAGGATCAAACCATTGTGCAAACGCCCTCAGCCTGGCCTTGTGTTTCCAGAAATTAAGGTGAACAAGGCTAGACTCACACTGACATCACGCTGTATGTTCTTGGAAAGTCATCTATTAAGTTAAGGGGAAGGGGGGGTATGGGGGTGGAGGTCTGAGAGTTGGGGGCGGGGGGGGGGGGATCTTGGATCTTGGAACCCTTTTGTCTCGGTCCAGTCTCTTATCGTTGCCAGACTCTTATCTGGCAGGTCAAAGATCCCTGCTCAGCTGCGCAGCGGACAGGAATACATCTGTAATGAACGCCAGATGAACTGAAACAAGCTGCATGGGGGCCCACATATTTCAGCTTTGGGGGTGCCGGGAGTGACGGCGTGGCCTACTTTAGGAGACGTGCCCCACTGACCGAGCCCCCCAGCATTTTAAATCTTCAATTCCCAAGTTGTAAAGATGTCCACCCCAAACGGACCCATACGTAGGCACAGCTTCCCACCCAGGTTAGTCCAGACCAGAGGACGGACATCCCGGGTTCAGAGAGCAAAAGTCCTGCCAAGTATTTGATCCAAACAGTAAACCAGCTCATTCTAATTAGCTGCCAGGTAGATCAGATAATTAGTGATATCACCTGTGTTAAGTGCACAGGTAGAAAGAATATATGGCTGGACTTTTAGTCTCTGGAACAGGGAATGTCCGCCTCTGGTCCTGACAATAAACATGGCCCAGAACCCCCACAGGGTGCAGTGAGTTTTAACCCCTCATGGCTTAAGTCATCCTCTTACAAGTAGCATCCAACCCTTGGCACCCCTGGTGAAAGTGAATAAAACTTAAATACTGAGTGGTTTACTGAACACAGGAGAAGACTGATTTATTTTACTGACAAAAGAGGGCTTTAAAATAATTAAATACCGGGATGTCAATAATTGTGTCATGTGTGTTTTGGTTCAAAAATAGTAATTTCTTAATAATGTTTTTTCTCTCAGAATTTTAAACGTTTCCAATGTGAAACTAAGATAAAATGACAAACCATGTGTTTTACTGCCTCTTTTTACACATACAGTATTTACCAGGGGTGCCAGTAAAAGTGAAGGCTGCTGTAACAAATTTGCCCTTCCAACTATTCGATGTGTACAGACTTGTTGCATGGTGTGCAGCCAATGATGGTAACTGGAAGTGACACAAGCATCTTGGCGCTCCTAGAAAGTGCTGCACATTCCCACACAAGTCCTTTTCCGAGACCAATTTCTTGCAGTCGTTCTGTACTTCCTCAGGTGCTGTTGGTGCAGGGGCACTCTTACCTGTCACTGGAGTGACATGTCCCTGGTAGCTCATCCAGACATTGGCCGGGTTTCCCAAAATCGTTAAGAAGCTCTTAAGTCCTGAGAACTTCTTAGGAGCGTTCTTAAAACATTCTTACAACGCTCCTAAGAAGTTCTTAACACTTAAGAGCTTCTTAACAATTTTGGGAAACCCGGCCATTGTTTGTATAGCAACTCTTGGTGAATGGTTTGTAACTAACAGATTCCTGCAAATCTGTCCTGGCTTTTGGATGAATGTCCACTTAATTTGTTTTGAATAGCCTGTCTCTTTGCTGGCAACTGAAGAATGCTCCACTATTATCATATAACACAAATAAGATACAAAATATGTATTATGTTATGTCATGTTCACCTGTGTCTAACTTTCATGAAACTCCCTGTTCAATACTTGCATGTGGTTTATACTCACAGATCACTTGCCTGAATTTGATTTGGCTTGAACTTTTTACCGGCACAAATTACTTCCACTTACAAACAGGAAATATATACATGCAGCATTGGTTGAGAACCTGCAGGAATTCACTTTCACTTTCCTTTTCAATGTTGAACCTGGTCTGAATAGGTTAATAGGTAAATACAATAGTTTTTTTTTATTTAATAGGTAAATAAAAGATGAATTATCATTTGGGAGTACACTGAGAAGAACACCTACATGTGTATGTGTTTGTGTGTATGTGTGAAATGTACCTGTGTCTGGGAAACTGTGAAAGTGAAAGTGCCCAAAGACAGACGGTGGTAAACAGATCACACTTCAACCACAAGATATCATAAGGTAATGATTTAATGAGTGAGATTACAGGGTTCTGACTGGTAATAACTGCATTTGTTTCACAAGAACTTTATGTAAGTTTTATGGCATGCGTCTCGCAAAGTCTCCTTAGGTATGCATTTTCCAGTCTCACATTTATTATAACTATATAATCTATTTATGCCTGCAATAAGCTGAATTTGCTTCACAACAACTTTATGCAACTTTTATGGCATGCAGTTACAAAGTCACAGTTACAAATTGTTCCAATACCTCATTTGAAAACCTTGTTGTCTTGCGCTAGAAACAGAACGTGACCACACAGGTCATAGAGTACAGCTTGTCTGTGCCCAGGTGGCAGTGCCACTGTGCTTGGGAGGTGTTTGTGCTGTCACAATTTGTCACACACCCACGTGGGTCTGGAGGCCACTCCCCAAGCCACGAGGGCATGTCGGAGCAGAGACCGGTGTGGAGCTGGCTCACCTCCTGCTGCCCAAGGCTGAAGCTCTCCTCTCCTCCCACGCCCCCTTCCCCACAGCGTGCTCAAAGGACCGGGGTGTTCAGATAGATGCCCACTAAACCCTCAAGCTTTCCTCTGCTAACAGGTGTCTCCCGAACGCACTCCACCGAAGAGAGCGACGTCTGCTGCTACAACTACCTGCAGCACTGTGAGTGTTTCAGCAGTCTGAGTTTGTTTGGGTTTTCTCTAACAGCAAGAAGATAAGTTAATGGGTTACTATCAAACTGTACTCTTTTTATGTGAAGAAGAAGATGTCTTATTCTCAACTGTGTTATCAGTGTGTGTGTGTGTGTGTGTGTGTGTGTGTGTGTGTGTGTGTGTGTGTGTGTGTGTGTGTGTGCGTGTGCGTGCGTGCGTGCGTGCGTGCGTGCGTGCGTGTGTGTGTGTGTGTGTGTGTGTGTGTGTGCGTGCGTGTGTGCGTGCGTGTATCACTACTCAGTGTCAGTATACAGGCCAGCCAGAAGTGTTACAGCGTTGTAAACAAAACCATTGTGGTCATATAAAGTTACATGTAATTCAGTTCAAACTGCTCTGCCAGCATGACATAGCAGTTATTCAAATGAACATGAGGTAGGAAACACAGAGGTATGAGATAGTAGAGGAATGATGAACATTCAGATTATAATCTCTCTCTTGTCCATTCATATCCAGTCAGACTGTTCATCACTAACATACACTGAATACTTACAGTATTCAGTACAGTACAATACAATACAGGAGTACAGTACAGTGTCATCAGAGTAGAACATTGCGTCCTCTAAATGTGCAGTGTTGTGTAGGGTTTTTTTTCCAAAATCAGCAGTACGTTTTGCTTTTCGTATAACCATTACTTTATTTGGTCTCAAAAGGACATTTGCATTATAGGCATCTGGCATTTATTGTTTTATATTTTTAAATAAAAACATACATTTTATTGTAGCATGTTTGGAGCAGTTGTAACTGAGGGGCAAGCACATGAGACAGCCACTCCAAGTGGAGTAAATGAGCACTTGTTTCCAATGCAATGGCCACCACCACAGGAAGAGATAGGTTCCATATGGCCAATTAGGTGATGCTAACATACAGACGACATAAGCTTTAGCCAGCTCCCTCCTAAGGCTGGTGGGGGACGGTGGGGTGGGGGGGGTGGGTAGGCTATGGCTGGAATAAAACAGGCGTGTGGCTAAGGGGGATGGCGGCAGCCGCAAACTACCCCCCCACCCCAACCCCCCCACTCACTCTTAGCCACATGCCTGTTTCATTCCCGCGGACCCAGTGCTTGAAGTGGGCCGGAACGCAGCGGAACGCAGCGGAACGCAGTTCCGGAACTTTTGTATTTTCGTATTTTGGGTTCCGACACTTTTTTCTGCGTTCCGGTACTTAGACTACTGAAACTGATCCGATGCAGCGACAGTGGCCCGAGATAATAGATAATATCACAAGACCGATGAAAGACTACATTACCCACGAGCCACGACAGTGCCCTATCTACCGGTACCGGGCCGCGAGAAGATTACCATTGGGCCGCCGGCCGACCCTCTCTGCCTTCTTCGAGAGACGCACCATGCGGCCGCGGCCGCACCCTTTCTTCTCGGTCATATTGCTGCGCAGTGTTTCGCTCAGAAATAACAGGCATATCATATGAAACTGCAGAACCTGACCTTTCCAATGGCGCTATCCACTCGTTTCTATGATGAACGGTTCGCGAGATAATTAGCGTTGAAAATTGCAGTTACATACAAATATGAATGTCACATTCAGTTCTGCGTCTTACCCATTCTTCTTTGTGAAATATCTCACGTTTTCGCACCTACCCTATGGCAAACTACATATCAAAATAAACAGAGATCCTACTGATCCATCAAATTTCTGTATTTTGTCATTTGTCATATAGCCATGGCAGATGCTTGATATGCCATTTCAGGACCCAAAATACCAATAGAAATAACACTTACAGTCACATACTCTCTTGTTCTGACTTTTGACCTTGAATCTCTGTTCTTGCATGGCCAGTTGTTAATACTGTTAATTAAAGTAGGCTAGAGCCTATTTCACAGTTTTCTTCGTCTGGGCCTTTAGCACAAAGGTTCAACACTAAAGCACTTTTCCTCTTTTGCACGCACGCTATTTGTTTATCCACCAAATAACGATGTCCACAGACAAGGTAGAGCATGTTACATGATTTTATGACAGTATGATGTATTGCGACATCAAAGCAAGTCAAATTTGTGGTTTCTGAGATCTCATTTCATCAAACCACAGGTACGCTACAGTTATAGTGCGGTTATAGTCGATAGAAGGCCGCAAAGTGAATGCAGAAGTGCTGTTCACCCTGTTATGAGTTGATGAACTGCTGAAATAATTTTGGAAACATTATATTAAGGTACAAAAAACTCTTTGATGTTGTTTTAAGGTTCTAGGGCCTTCAGCCCAGTCTATTGTTAGGCCTACAAGTAGGCTATCACACTGGTCTGGTTCATGTTGTTTTAATGGCTTTTCAGTATTCCATTTGTGAATTAGAAAAAAGTAGCCTAGGCCTATAGGTTATTGCTTGAAAGAATGATTAAATCAAAATAGTTTTTGAACCAACACATCCTAAAGACTTGATTTTTTTTTCACCGCACAAATGTCGGAAAATCAGAGTTCCTGCACTTATTTTTTCCCACTTCAAGCACTGCGCGGACCTCCTCGTGGCTGGGTCCACTGGGACCAGTAGTGACCACAGGCATTTGATACGGCCGGCCGAGTCATCTCCACAAGAAAAGGGCAGGCGAAAGCATTCTGCTGAAGCAGCTTCTTGGCTCTCACAACAGTTTGCGTGTGCCCGTTATGTCACTCCATTCCGCAGGGACTTTTTTCGAGGGATAAGCAGCGGAGTGATTATGTACTGTAGGTTTGGACCCTGATTAGTCATGGTGTTTAGGCTTTGGTTGGTTTTAGCTCAGCAAAAATGTCGTCTGATGGAGGTTTAACTGAAACGGCTTCTGTCGTGTTGGTCAAAGCACACTCTGGGTGCCTCCTCTGGTGCATGGTGTGGTGGATGAAGTTTCATCCACTCTGAAATGTAAGTCAGTCAACATTGGCACTTGCTTCTGTTTCAGGGACATACATGTGATGGTAAAGACCGTCCTGGTGGAAGTCCAAACATATGGCTTTTCCAAGACAAGGCTTTCCTCAACTCGGCCATTAGAAACAGACTTTACTCTGAGATCGGCCTGGCTGTCCACCAAAAAGGCTCGGAATAAAAACCAGTTAGCATCTCCACTTTTATCTCAGCCTTGTCCTTAATTGTCCAAAAGATAGGAAGCCAAGATGCTTATCTCAGGATATGGACCACTGAAAGATGCTCCTCATAATCCCTGCTTTGTTGTGTACCAAATTGTAATACTCTTCAAAAGCCGCGACTCAAAGTATTTCCACTCTTTGTTTCTCTTCTTTTCTTCTCTTCCCTTCTCTTCTATTTGTTCTGTTTGTCTTCCCTCACTCTCCCTTAAAGCCCTCTCTTGGCCCGTTTAGCTTGGCTCCTCTACCCTCTTCATCTCTTCCTGTCGCTCTAAGATTTCATTTGTGTGTTTGTCAGTGCAGAGGTTCACTGAGTTTACCTGGTATACATCCCCGTCCCCCCCACACACCATCTCCCACAATAGGCCTTATGGCCAAAAAGTGTAACAACACACTAACAGACAAGCCACATTTGCTTATTTGTTCACTTATGTCAAGCGTAGCACAACGGTTCAGAGTAAAGAATAATGACTCAAAGACAGTGTTTTTTTTTGGGGGGGGGGTTTAGGCCTCAGCCCCGAGACACTTGGGGGTTTCCCAAATTCCCCCGTGGCCTTAAGCTAAAGAGCACTTGACCAAGGCGCTTAACCTCAATTTGGCTCCTGGCATGAAAACCATATAACTAGGCCATTGGAAGGATGAGGGTGACAGGAGGGTAGAGGATGTTCAAAAGTAAACCACAATAAATGGATAAATTGATCAATGTAATGATGTCAACTAGACAGTAATGATATTATCCATTTATTGCAACCAGACGCCATCATTGTGTTTGTGTACTGGGCCGGAAAAAAAGTAGTTGCTCTTTTCCAGATGACTTCAAGTCGAAAAAGACTCCTTGTTTCTCTAGGGATAAAGAGATGTCTTGTAGCTACGGTATATTTGCCGGGCCTAGCGGAGGTCAGCGAGTGCTTTTCCCCCCAACTCTGGGCTTGTTCCCATGGATTTCCTCCCCGGCCTTTCCCTTTGTTTTTCTACTCTCATCTCACCCCACGTGAAAAACAAACGCCTGGCAGTCAAGCTGGGCCGAGGTATGAGAGAGCGTCGGTTTATTGGGGAGCTAATCCCCATTCTTGATCCCGCATTCCTGTGTGGGAGGAGGCAGGGCCCCGGCAGACGGCTAGGGTCCCGAGTACCGAGGGCGAAGGACCTCAGCCTCCTCCCGGCCCCTGCAGAAGGACAGACGACCTCGCCTCCCTCCAGACATCAGATCTGTTGCAGACCTCCACACAGCTGCAGCTGCGCCCGAGACCTGCTCTTGACCTGCCACAGAGCTCCTTCAGAACCTTCCAGCTGCCCAGGTCTTCCTTTTCCTAAGGTTGGTTGAGGAGTGGGGGGAGGGGGGGGGGGTTGTAGGCATTGGGCTAACAGGCAGTGAGGTGCCTGTTTTGATGAGTGCCTCACGTTGGTTAGACAAATGCTCATTCAGAGATGCGGACCATTTGACACGAATGTTCAGGGATTCCGAGTCCAAAGGTTTCTTTGGAGAAATGAGCTGTCAAACCACAAGATCTTGCGGCTTAGTCAGAATGCCCTTATATAAAACAACACATGCTTTTGTAATGCCCCATGGTTCTGGTTATGTAAACTGGTATGATGTTTTTTCCGTCATTTTTAAATCCAGTCGGTGACTGTTTACAATGTGGTAATTAAAAACAATAGGAAGACTTGAACTGGACCGTATTGTTCTTGATGCGGACACTTGCACTAGATGGCGAAAGACCGAGTCTGCTCATTTTGATTTATAGAAGGTGCGTGGAGGGGACCGTGCTCTGTCTTGACACGTTGTGGTCCACAACAAGTATAGTCCCGTGGTTCAGCCACTGTTTTTGTGGGCAGAGGGATCAGTGAACAGCAGGAATCCGGCTATTTGTTTGGACTGCATAAGTCCGTCTCCCAACGCCCGGATCATCGGAGCGTGCGGAGAGCTCGCTAGGTGGGCTTGGAGAAGCCTGGGGGCAGCCGAGGGGAGATGGTTTTGCTCCATCCAGTGTGTGTATCCTATGGTATTCCTCCTCGACATCCATCTCCTGTGTTGTTGACAGAGGATGTTTGCTCAACTCTGGTTTTGTCTTTGAAACAGGCCTGATGCCTTGTGTTCTCGTTTGTCTGTGAGAGAAGAGGGAGTTCATTTACTTGATGGCATGTCAACTGACTTCAAGTCATGGCTAAGTACCCCGCTGACAGGATGGGCAGTGTCAGTTTGTTCAGTGTCAATAGCAAAGTCGGACAAGCCCATGCGTCTCATGATGTAGCATTTAAAGGGGAATTTTTCACATAGATCTCCGTTTCTCAAGGTCACCTAGTACTGTAGGTACCAAAAAATGAAAACAATTGGTTTTGACCTAGTTCAAGTTGCTGCAGCCAAGCAGCTATACTCTAGGGCAGGATTTCTCATTGTTCTCAAGGACCCCCTTATAACCGCAACAGTTAACCATTCGTATTCTCTGAAGTTGTGGCCGGGTCCACTATCCCAAGTTAATGTGGGTAGTACCAAATAGACACAATTTGCTTGTTTTATGGGTGAAAAGGACATCATCTTTTTGGAATGTTAACTCTATCATTTCAAGCAAATTATTCCGCGGACCCCTTGGCTATGGGTCACGGACCCCACTTTGAGAACCACTGCTCTAGGGGCATGTTTGTGAGCCCCCATGTTCATGCCCCCAGAGTGCAGCACTGTAGTGTAACACTGACTAAGCTGCTGGCTGCAGCAACTCGAGTTTGTTTTGAAGGGTTTTTTTTTGTTCAGCACTGACAGTACTCAGTGACCTCGGGAAACGGAGCTCTATGTGAAAAATCACCGCAGTTCCCCTTTAAGAGCGGCCTGTATGAAAACAGGCAAATCGCCAGAGTTTATATTATCTCTTAGGCGTGTAAAAAAAGATCCAGTATTTTTAATCGGGTTGTATGTTTATTCCTTTTTAGAGACACATTGTTTGCACAAAACACATCACACTCACTCAGTCCTGTCATTGATCTGTGGAACAACAGTTGTGGTATAACCAGGTACAATCTTGCCATATCCAGAAGAGACTTCTCTGCTGCCACTGAGGGCCCCTCCTCCTACCAGGCAGACTGTCTTGGACACAAACATTAACCTCACTACTGTGGCGAGCCCAGGCAAAAAAACTATTGACTCCACGCTCTCTCTAGGTCGCTGGTCCTGAAATGCACTGGGCTTTGCTGACCAGTCACCCGTAGATGCCACAGGTCTGCCTCTGATTAGTGTGTAGCCTCATTACACCGGCTGGGCCTTCTGGGTCTTTGTGCTAACAGCTATTAGTGCCTACCAGGGAGTGTGTTATGGGGAAAGGGTGGTGGTGGTGGTTGTGGTGGTAGTGGTTGGGGATTGTCACCCCCGTCGGCTGTGCCAAAATCTTTAGCTTCAGACTGTCTGCTCCAATCTGACCTACTCCACGGTGTGGACTAGGTCTGTTTGTTTACTAGCCTACAGCTCCCGGGATTGGCTACGATAGCCTTCCATACTTCCAGAGACATTGCATTACTGTTGGGAAAAGACAGGGGGGGGGCAACACTTAGTTGATCATTACTCAAGGAGCCATGTACACAATACAGCTTCCCTGTGGTTCCTCATGGGAGCCCTTGACTGAGAGCAAACATGGGCGGGGGGGCAAAACTTTAACCTTGCTGCCTGCCGGGCGGTCAGAGAGGAGGCAGATCTGGGGGGGTTATGGAGGAGGAGAGGGAAGAGGAGAGGGAGGAGGGGGGGCAGACCACAGGAATGTGGGGAGTTTGTTTTAGGAGGCTCTCTGAGTGACTCTGCCACATCCGAGGCTGAGGAAAAACGTGCCAGGGGTCAGAGAGAGGAGAGAAAGAGAGAGGTAGAGAGAGAGAGAGGTAGAGAGAGAGAAGCGAAGAGAAAGGTGAGAAGCTAGAGTGTTGTATCAAGCTAATGGCTATTAGACCTGCGGCTTGGGGAGCAACTCATGCAGTCTCACCCACTGAGGGCAGTGGTTTTATGTAAGACCATGCGCTGTTTTGTTAATTTAACAACCAATACTTTAGAGATGAGAGACAAAGTTGAAGCAGCAAGGAGGATTTGGGTGTCTGGGAAAAAAAGTGAGGCAGGTTCTTGTGCTTCAGGAGCCAAAACATAAACTCTCATGCAAGAGAGTGTATGCCAAATTTGTTATTGACCAGTTTTAGGTTTCTGACAATTTTCTTGCTTTACTACACACCAAAGGATTGGTGTGTGGGCTGTTCATTTGCTGCCTGACCATAAAAAACTCTAAATGAATAGCCACTAGAGGTTAATCAAATATCATGTGTGGCCTTTATGAAGACCCTTTACTAGGCCCAACAGACTCTGATGAATGTTGCTGGCAGGTGAACATAAACCATTGTTGTCAGCCATTACTAGGAAACCATAAAATATAAGTCCATAATGTTCAAAACATCAGTGTTACGCAAAACAGACTGTCCAAAACAATGGGGCATGACAAGGGGGGGAATACACTCACGCATGCACGCACACACACACACCCACATCCACACACACACACGCACACGCACACACACACACACACACACACACACACCCACACCCACACACACACACACACACGCACACACACACAACGCAACGCAAAATGTAGTGTACTCACGTAGTAGGCCAAAAACATAAAGCCTGCATTGCTAGCAATTAACTGATAAAATGCACACACAAGAGCAAGAGAGATGAAGAAAATGTCTCTACATGACTATCTAGACAAGGACAGACATTAGCAGAGGACAAGGAGACAAACACAGACACAGGGGGTCCGTGAGAACATATAGAAGTGAATTGTATTGTATTTAGCGACAGGTCCTCATTCGGTCACTGTTATGCAGAGCTTGTGGTTATACAGAGACCAACACACAATGATACGTGGGCGAGACTATTGCCCGTTCACTTCTCATTTCTCAGTTCGCTGTTCGCTGACCCTCCTGATACACTTTTCACCTATTAGAATGATAATTTTTTCTTTAAAAAAAAAACTCTTCTTTGGCAAAACAGAACACGAACAGTTATGCCTGTTAGACTACTTTGAATTTGAGTTTGAGAGCCACACAGAGCTACAGCACTACTGACACCTTGGTTGTATCGGAGGAGGTGGGGTGGGGGGGTAGGAAGGGGGGGTCTCACCTTGACGTCTGAGTGCCAGACAGCCATTAAAAGCGCTGGTAAAAATATGCTGAAAGGAAGCAGAGCCTGCACTGCCTCAAACTCCGCTGGCAAACTTTTACAGCTCCTTCTCCGGCTTCTGCTGCAGTACAATGGCCACTCAAGAACATGTGTCTGTGTGTGTGTGTGTGTGTGTGTGTGTGTGTGTGTGTGTGTGTGTGTGTGTGTGTGCGCACGCGAGCGTGTGTGTGTGAAAGATAGAGAAAGAGAGACACTAAACAGAGAGGGGGTAATCTCAGCTAAAAAAAAAAAAGCCTCAGCGTTGCATGCATTATGAAGACCTATAGGGCTCAGTTATACTTGCCGTTAGACCAAGCGTGCAACCTGCACCGTCTTGTCAACATACTTGCTGCATGAACTGCAGCCAAAACACGTGATACGGCATCTCTGTACATCTCGTGTACGCGACATACATTACTTTGCATCAACACGCACCAAACAAACGCAGAATACTCATGGCAGCCATGTTGCGTATGCGTATGTTAGCAGCAAGTATAATGGGGCCTTTACAATAAAAAACAGAGAGAGAGGGAGAGAGATATGTGGCTGAGATAACAGTCCTTGTCTCAACCATTGTTCCCATTTAGGCTTCATGCGGGACAATCCTACTCACCTTATCAGACTTTGGGGGCCCTAATTTATGAATGGGGACCATGAATGAATGTAGACACTGTGGGAGTGGAAGGGCTCCATGCAGACTAAATATCTGGTTTTATTATCCCAGAATGCCACCATAAAAAAATAACGTCCAGCGCGAACCAACCCAAATAGTGCTGCTTGTTAACTCGCGAGACGTGAATGACGGCGAGCTAACAACCACTGACGCCAAAGCGCACTCATGCAACGACCGGATCGGCGACAACTCCGAAACCCAGCACAATTAGTCCCATCTACGGACAATACGAGCCATGCTGGAAACAGACGTTCCTTTCATTCATGCCCGAGACCTCGGATGTACTTTTAGTGGCCTCCCGAACGGCACCAACGCACACACGCGAACACGCAGGGCCACAAGTAGACAAAACATGCATCTGTGCAAGGCCAGGAGTCAGTGACTTTGGGCTAAATTGTAAACAGCTGTTGGCCTTCAACAGCAGAACAATTTGTTCAACTTATCCATGTAATGATTTAAGCTGGCTGTTAAAAAGTCAAACAGTGGGACTACCTGGCAAAATTGCAGAGGAAGCTGCTTTCAAACACTGACGTAGGCTACAAAAAGAAGACAAAGTCCTGTCAGAAAAGACTCCATAATTTTGACTTAATTGCTGATTTTCCTGTATTTCTAAGTCCTTGTTGGCTTCATTCCAAGCAACAGTGTTATCACAGACATCCTAGTCTGTACATCATGTCATTATTTTCTATGACATCTGCAATGCTGAACTTCCTATGTGTTTTGGAAATCCCGATGAGAAGACTGAATGGAGTTTCGGTGAAACCAACAAACCAGTTGAAGGAATCCAGCATTCAGTACTACTGCAAATAATGTAGAGCTGTAAAATGACCGCAATCGCAATCCTAATTGTAATACTAGAAAAGCACTCAGAGAGCGCAGACCTCCGCCAAGCGAAAACATAACCGCCTCCTGGATCCAGCAGGTGATACGATCACTCCCAAAATGTAATTATTTCTTCCTTGGGTCATTTCAGACCTTCCCTGACAGACAGACAGACAGACAGACAGACAGACAGACAAACCCCGATGAAAACATAACCTCCTTGGTCGAGGTAATAAACCAATGCAATTACTTGATCACAAAGGCAACAAATAAACGTGCACAGTTCACAGAAATTCTTATTGGTGAGCTTCACAGTCAGTTGGGGGTGTTCTTCAGCAATCAGGGGTGGCGCAAATTAAAGTTATTAAATAATGAACTGAAGCAATTCATTGACATTCAAAAATCCCATCGCAGTATCTGATAAAATGCACTTTGGTGCACGAACTATGGCCAGGTTTTGAGTTACAGTGTGGTTGGTCCAGCAGGTGAGAAGGGTTCTGATCAGCACAGTCTTTAATGCAGACAAGGGAGGAGGAGTGGGGATGGCCTCAAAATATGCAAATGAAGGCATTGGCAGCTTGGATTCATCTTTACTGTGGAATAGGAGAATGTTGCCACTCCAGTTCTGCGGATAAGTCATTCGCTCAACGTGATCTAACATAGGAAGCCTCACAGGTGTGTTACCTGCAGTAGCCTATACTAGGCCCACTGGAGCACATCAGCAGAGAGCAGCACGGTGAACTGGAGGTGAGAGCAAGAGTTCAGTATTGCTTCTATAAAATGTAATGTCTAACAGATATCTTACAACTGGCTTATTTGTGAAATAAGTGAATGAAGTTTTGAACTTGTAAACAAATTTTGGTTTTATTGTGACACAAAAAATATCACTTATCTACGTAATCCATTAAAGGGACATATTATGAAATGTGACTTTGTTAGTGCTTTTACGTGTATATTTGGGTATATGGGGTGGCTACCATGATATACCACCAGACTGCCATTTGTTTTTGACTATGGGGCTTGATTGTGCAAGATGATCCTGTTTGTTAAGGAACAGGCAAGGAGTCTTCAGACAAGGTGTCGTATTTTTACAGAAGCACATGACGCAGATGATTTATTAAGACATCAACAAACTATTTCAAATTGTAAAAAAGGGGCGTAACATGTTCTTTTTGAACGCACTGCATTTAAGTTGAGGATGACTGAAATAGCTGGTTACAATGATAGTGTTTGGATGCTCTGAACTGTGCAAGTCACTTTGAAAGAATTTATACAAATTACATTACACAAATGAGTTGTGAATTACTACAGTTAAATCACATTATTTCATGGTTGTAGGATCTTTCTCGCCATAAATGAACACAGTGTTTGAATAAACAACAGTGTTTGTTGAAATCAGTTGTTCTTATAAAAACTAAATTAACACCACAAAAAGCGTTTTAAGCACCGTTAAGGGGGATGTTATGGGGGTTATCTATAATGTTCTGGACTGATTTTCATGAAACATGGTAGAAGGGTCTGGTGTGGACCAAGGAATAATCTCCTCAGTTTTGGCAGAGGTCTGTGCACTTCTGATCCCCCTATTCGTCACCCTGTTTTAATGTTTGTTTTTCAAATTGCTATATGCTGCTTTGAGATAAGCCTTTGACCCCAGGTCAGAGTCGAACTGACGGGAATCCAAACGGTAGAATAGTTCTTTAACAAGCCTGACATTTATCAGTACAGCCTGAGGTGGTGCAACGCCTTTTACGAGAAGGACAAGTTCTGTCCAATCAACAACAATGAGGTAAAATCCAACCTTGAAGGGAAGCAAATTAATTCTGAGAAAAAAATAATTAAATGTTTCACAAAACATGTGCAACAGTTGTTTGTAACGTGTAATGAGGATCTTTGCATTCTTACAATAAATTTGCCAAAAACCTAATTTTTGCCAAAGGTTGTTGCCAAAAACCTAATTTTCTCTCCATATAGCCATAGGACACAAGTAGAACAACAGGGTAACACTTCACTTGAAGGTATGAAGGTCACATGACACTGTCATGACACACAAAACCTAACCCTAACTTGTCATGACAGTTATGTCAAAAATGTTTATGACTTGTTTATAATATTCATGACAGTGCCATGTCACTCTTATGGAGATACCTTCAAGTAAAGTGTTACCAACAACAGTAGTCCCAACAGTATTTTGTCACTCCAGTCTTCTATTATGTTTACATTTACATTACATTTTTGGACCAAAGCAGCCAAACGGCCACCTCTCAAACAAAGCACATCCCTCACCACACAGGTGCCAGGGGTAACTAATTAACATAGTCAATTTCTCCAAAAATAGAAAATGGTTTGATGCTCACTTCTGAAATCTCTGTAAATGTGTGTTGTGAATATGACACGTTCATGTTTAGTCTTGATTAATAATTGTAATGTGGGCAGCAATCTGATCATGGTATCATCTAATGTATCATGCATAGGTGAAGGACTACACTGTAGTCTGTATGTGAATCTCACACCTATTTTTTTACACCAACTAACCAATGATCTGCAAGCCAGTTGGCATGGTCATGCATTATTCAAATGTAAGATAAGGTCTCTTGATTTCTTCTGGTCTACTGCTGGCCAGAGGTTGTTGAATTTAGGTTTAAAGAGGAACTATGCAGGATTGGCGATTTCATCTCTGGTTTCGGTTTCGTTTTTCGTTTTCGCTCGTTTTATACTTGCATTTTCTCTGCAGAGCTTCCCCGACAGCTTTAGCGTGTATATTTATACATGTATAGGCTATATTTAAATATATAAATTGCAAGTGTGGTTCTTCGTCTCAGATTTCCAGATGTAAACAAGGAGTGATCGTCTCCTGCAGAAAGTTGCATAGGGTCTCTTTAAGTTTGTTATTTGGTTAAGCTGACTTTGTTCTTTTGTTACTTCATTACAGTACATCTACCTATCTGAGTTTTTGTTTACATTCAGTGTTGAGTGATATTGGTCAGATCTACCTTGATGGTTTACTGGTAAATAAATTGCTAATACACCCACCATTTATATACTTCTTCTAGTATGCCATGCCATGCCATGCCACTACTCTGCCATAATTGATAAACTACTTTGTTAATTATTCGAGGTAAAGTTCTCGTAATATCCACCACTACTTCACCAGTCTGCCCGTACACGTTCAAACCTTTGATGGCAAACACAATTCTCTGAGCAGACATTGTGCCATCCCTCACACTGTCATGCCAAACTTGTTGCCATTAATTGACTAAACTGACATATGATCTGCCACTTAGTATGTGTGGGAACTCGGAATTTGAAACGTGCCTCACAGGCAAAAAAGCTCACTGATTACGATGAACGACGGCAGTTGGTACATTCCGTACACATCTGTATTGAACCTAATGTCCTGTACCTAAATGGTTTGGTACGAATAGGTGTACCTTTACACCCTTACATCGAATCGTAGAACCAAGTCTAGGCAAGACAAAGGCCTAGGATTTATTTCATAAGCATTGGTTTGGAAACAATTCATAGACACGGTTTAAACGAAATCTGAAATGGTGCATTCTGCAAAAGCGTCACTTTTGTTTTAGATATTGAAAATAATAATTTAAACTGGAACAGAAAAATCTCTGCCTAAAAAAGCATGGATGCACACATATAGGTACACTTGTCTTCAATTAGAATGCATTAAGTTAAGACAGTACAGTAAGAAACAGAGGCATGCTCCAGAATAGAGTGGAATTTCTTTACTGGAAGAGCTAGTTCACCTGTGCATTCATTACAGCATTACTTGGAAACAGCCTAGGTGTTTTAGTCTTGTAATCATTATGTTAAGCCCATCCACCGACTACACGATGTGATTGGCCTTATAGAGAGTTATCCAATGGAGAGTTGCTAGACAACCCTGACCCAAGGTGTCATTTTGCTACAGGGCCTATAATTTTACTACAGGGAACAATGTATATGCAGTATCATGCCATGGTACTCACAAAAGTAATTTGATGCAAGCGTACAGCTGCCACAATGTTGTGACCTGGTCACTTGATAACGTAGCCCGTTGGTACTGAGAATAATATTTACAAATAATATTGTGATTACTCTTACTATGTGTTGTGTGTGCGACTGAGACTATCTTGTGTGGCCCTTCATCACTGTATGTGTGTAAGCTATGATTGCTACTCTAATTTATGGCCGTACTGATTTGAATATGTCGTTGTAATAGGCCTACAATTGCCTTGGTAGACCTAGGTCAGTTAATATTTACATTTCTGCAGACAAGTGAGAACAGGAGAGGGGGAGGAGGAGAGGAGCAAGGAGAGGCTGTATAAGGTACTTAAGCTAGGCTACTCTTTGTCTTTGGTAAAGGTGCACATATACTGTATATACTGTAACTCTACAATGAAAGAGCTATGAAGTTATTACCTCCACCAAGGGGGTTATGTTTTCATCAGGGTTTGTTTGTTTGTTTGTCTGTTTGTTAGCAAGATAACTCAAAAAGTTAAGGATGGATTTCGATGAAATTTTCAGGAAAGGTCTGAAATTACCCAAGGAAGAAACAATTCCATGTTGGGAGTGAACCATTCACCTTCTGGAACCAGGAGGTGGTTATGTTTTAGCTTGGAAGGCATTAAGCAGGAAAAAATAAGCGTCCTTTACTCCTTTATATTCTGTAGCTGGGTCTCAGTTGCAGTGTGGTTTGGGCCTGAGACATGGCTCACATAGGAATAGGCCTATGAGCAGAAATTGTGAGGTGTCCTCATTTTGGTCAATTTGTCCTCACTTTAGGACACAACCTGTCCTCCTTTTCAGAGTACGGTTGGAGGTCACCCTGTTTTTGTTACTTTACAACTACACTATACATTGAGGCTCCACTTCCCCTTTTAAACACAAATTGCGACTATCGACTGATCTTTTTAAAGCATTTCTGCACAGAACTATTTGCGTTAAGCAGAAAAAAAAATAGGTGCCCCTTCTATTCTCGAGCTGGGTCGTGGTTGCAGTGTGGTTCAAGCCTGAGAGACCTGAACTATCTGATATTATTAATAATAATTATTACTTAAATACTTACTTAAATTACTAAAATGTTGTTGCCTTTCATTAGGATACCAGATAGTTAGGCCTATCAAACAATAACACAATAACTTCCCAATAGGGTAAATATTAGAACACATTTTTACACTGTGTTTGTTAAAAATGAATATCCACTGATTTATAGTTTTTCAGAGTTTGAAATCCTCAAATATCAGAGTCAGTTTCTGTCACATGTCAGTCATGCTCTACCTTCTACACTGTATTCAGACTTCAAGGTAATAACAACTGCGTAGATGGTGAAAAGGAGTAGGCCTACCTTTTCCACACATAGTGTTAATACTAATTGATGGACTATATGCAGAATCGGCACTGGCATCAACATTGATAAAATCCCATTAATTTCCATCCGTGTGTGTGTGTGTGTGTGTGTGTGTGTGTGTGTGTGTGTGTGTGCGCACGTGCGTGTGTGCGTGTGTGTGTGTGTGTCTCTGTGTGAATACAGGCCATTCAATAAGCAATTTCAACATCAAAAAGGATTACTATGAATAAATGATAGGTGTAATATTTTTTAAAAGTTTTAATGATTTACTTAGTGAAGTAATTATTATTAACAATAATATTAATACTGATAATGATAATGATAAGAATAGGCTAATAATGATACATGGATTTTTATGACGTTTCTATAGGCTACACTCGCATAGAAGAGAAAACACAGACAGAGGACAAAGCAGAGGACAAAGCTAGAGAGCAGGTCAATGCAAAAGAAGAAGAAAAAGAGGAAGAAAAGGAAAACCTCTTCTTAACATACAACAAACAGTCTCACTAGTTCTTTAAGGGAAAGGTGAGGGGATGCGAACATTCTTTACAGGGATGGAGAGGTCTCTGTTGTGAAACTCAACGCATGCGCGATGTTTGGTTCAGTCATAAACGTGTTCACACCAGAAACGACCCACGAAGGGAGAGAATTGTACAATTTCAAGAAAATTTCATTCATGAAACTATAATATTCACCACGGCGAGTACTATGCATTGTATGTTGGCGTGGGCAGAGACTATAACAATGTGAACACGGATACCACGAGGCACCGGCAGAAACATTTGTAGGTAATTATCAGTGTGAACAGTTCAGTTCGTGTTCCTTCTGATGTGTTTAATGTATATTTTCAGGTGTCGAACATCTAATTTCTAATCGCAAGCTATAAATCACTTCTCAGTCTTTATATGGGATTTAATTTAGACACAGTTGACGGACTGAATAAGAACAACCTGCTGGATGAAAGGCATTCTCCTCTTCACCAAATCTAGCGCGGTGCCCTTCGTGTTGTAACCAACTGTAATCGTTACACAAGTCTTCCAGTTATCCATCCCCTTACGCGCACCAGGGGTGTCCATTTACACATACGTAAAAGGCGAGCTGCATAGGAACTCTGGCTACTGCCTAATTCCCGGGCGCATGTTTAATTGGTGTCTTTCCCCGCGTATTCCGGTATATTTTAAGTTATAGAATATTGTCAAAATACATCCGTGAGAAGACATGCTCTCGTTTACGTCACGACCGCGCTCACATCACGTGTGAAAAGTGTATCACATGACAAGACTAGTGCAACTGGGGAACAACTGGACGCAGTTGTGACTGACCGGCGGCATGGGGGGAAAGATCACGTAACCCGGTGTTTTGGTGTGGTTGTAAGAAAACGCGTTTGGGCTATAATAACTCATTTTTGTCGCCATATGTATTCTAGACGCGTCATGGTTGTGTCCTGGAGTGATTCGCTTGTCTCTTTCGCTAATCTCTCCACCCTCTGGCTGTCACACACAAAAAACCACCGTTGCCTGGTGAGCTCAGATAACACAGGCACACGCCCGACTCCTGTGTTAAGAGCAACTAACGGGACCTGCCACTCTTAAGTAACGCACCTGCTATAATCCGATGTAGGCAATGTAGATGCCTTGTCTTGTTCGGTGTATGGGCAAGCGAATGAACATCTGAAAGCACACTGTCCCCTCTCATCTCTTCTAGGGGTGTGTGTCAGAGAGAGAGAGAGAGAGCGAGAGCGTGGGAAAGAGCGTGTGCTTGTGTAGGTTATTGATATGGCTGTGGATCAAGGTGTTGTACTCAAGAAAGATGGCATGCCGGAAAAGCCTTTGGATGAGCGAAAAAGCTTGGACAAGACGTCCCTGCTGGAGCGGGGCCAGTGGGGCAGTAAGGCCGAGTTTCTGCTGGCCGTAGCAGGGCAGATCATTGGCCTGGGCAACGTTTGGCGCTTCCCTTATCTCTGCTACAAGAATGGAGGGGGTGAGTGCGTTTTCATAGTAAATTACCATTATCTGTTTAACACAATAATCATCACAGCTCATTGCCGTATTGTTTTACTGTGTTTCAGTTTGTTATTCTTATAGGTACCAAACTTGTTAGGCTAAGTAGTGTGTGTGTGTGTGTGTGTGTGTGTGTGTGTGTGTGTGTGTGTGTGTGTGTGTGTGTGTGTGTGTGTGTGTGTGTGTTTTGTGAACAGGAGTGTTTTTTGTGCCGTACCTGTTGTTCCTGGTACTGTGTGGGGTTCCATTGTTCCTGCTAGAGACATCACTGGGTCAGTTCACCTGTCTGGGCGGAGTCAGTGCTTGGAGGAGCATATGCCCTCTCTTTGGAGGTAACCCCCCCAACCACACACACACACACACACACACACACACACACACACACACACACACACACACACACACACACACACACACACACACACACACACACACACACACACACACACACACACACACACACACACACACACACGTGCACACTTCCTTTGTTAGAGACATTTCACAATGTGGGAATTGTTCCAAACAGTGTTCTATTGCACAAAGAACACAGCCCATCATTCATCATTTTGTGATGAGCTGCTCTTTGTGCACAGATATACAAAAATATATCCAAAATGTGAACAAAGCAGTGCCTGCTCACCATTTTGCACACTAGACTACTCTTGCTCACCATACACAATTTCGGACTATGTTTGATAATGAGTTGCAAATGACACTGGCGTGGTGATCCACTCCGGGCCTTTTGATTTGAATGAGATGGAGAAGAAAATATGAGGAGAAATTGATTGATGAGATCCAGTCATCCGAGTGCAAAACACACTAACTACCCGGATTGTGCTCCTTCAGGGAATGTCTGATTATTACACTGCGCCTCTTGGCAACTGGTAGGCAAGCCAAACAGCCAACCCGAGCAACTCTTTTGCCAATGGCTCCAGCGCCGCAAACAAGATGACGGTGGGTTGTCTTTACTGACGGTATTGTGCACAGAGGACCACAGACACTCATCGACAGGCCTGTCATTAACAAACATCTGACTGTTGGCTTGGAATGTACTAGATACTCGATTCATCACCCTAGTGATTTCGTTTAGAGACATTTGTGACCCTCCGTGGCGAAACCAGTCTCACTGTTAAAAATGTCAAAATTATAGTTATTACATTTTCACGAAAGGGCATAATCAACCTTCAAAACGATACCTATATCTAATGAATTGAACGTCATATTACTGAAATATAAACATTCAAAGGAGTTGAGTTCATCCTGTCATGCCAAGAGAGAAACGGAGAAATCTGCCTCTGAAGTTGACTGTCGACTCAACACTCACGAACGCCTTGTAAGGTGGTAGGCTACGTTGTATTAACAACGACACAGCACGCGGATAGCTTGGTGGTCGTCAATGAGTGCATTTACTGTAAATATTAGAGTAGAATGGTAAAAACGAGATGCCTCTAACATTCTGCTGGAGTTCAATTTCTCACCTCAAGAAACTCACGTTTTTAGACTAGAAAAGGTACGTTTTTCAGCTAAATGTATTCACGACCGTACAGTGTAGACCTCCCACTGTTTCAAAACACTCACACAAAAAAGTTTAGCAAACGATTTTAGCAAAAGTAACTAAAAAGGTATTTTTTCTCGGAAACGCCTGTTGCGACAAGCGACTGGTTTCGCCGTGGAGAGTCACATCTGGCCAAGTTCTTAAAGGTGCTTTAAGCGATGTTAAGTGGCTTATAAGATAAAACATTTTTTGTCACATACTGCAAACATCACCTCCCCATCCACTAGCTGCCTGTGTCCTGAATACTATGTAAAAAAACTGTATAAAAAAACGTTGAATCGCACCGGATAGTTCTGCATTAAAATGTATAGTTTCTAAATAGTTTCATAGCTTATTCATCTAGATACATATGAAATCGCCTTATAAGGGAGAGATGCACTTCCCTAATAGATAGACACATCTACTCCAAATGACCATAACTGATCTTACTATGGGACCACCAAGGCCTCCTATCCAAGTACTATCCAAGTCCATACCTGCTTAGTTAGCTTAAGTCATTTAGCAGACAGGGTCTCCATTGGTCTGGCTGCTGGCAGTGCAATGCACTCAGTTTGGGCTGTATCCTCCCCATCAGAGGTCACGTCTTTCAGGATCTGTTTAGTGTCACTGGACCATATCTTTACTGTGGGGGTGATGTGGTTTGTGCGCAGGGATGAGGTGATCCAGGTTGTGATCTTATCTTTCCAGGGGGTAGGAGGGACATGATTTGTATTCCTACTTAGTGTTTACACAGAATAAGTCCAATGTCTTATGGTCTCTATCTGTCTATGGCGTGTGAACTATTTTGAATGACTAAATTCCTAATATTCTGTACTGTGTGTGTGTGTGTGTGTGTGCGTGCGTGCGTGCGTGCGTGCGTGCATGTGTGCGTGTGTGTGTGTGTGCGCGCGCATGCACATATGCATCCGTGCGTGCTTGTTTTTCCAGGTCTCGGTTATGCCAGTCAGATCATGATCCTGCATGGTTGCGTTTACTACATCGTCATCTTGGCCTGGGCGTTCTTCTACCTGTGCTCCAGCTTTCAGACCGTGCTGCCCTGGTCCCACTGCAACAACACCTGGAACACAGGTAAGCCTCCCCTCCTGCAACACACCTGGCAGCCCTCAGGTGAACGTTCCACTTGCATAACAGGCAGGCAGGTGTAAGCAGGTGCAACTGTAAGGACAGTCCCTGGAGAGATTTATGGGTGATGGGGGAGGGAAAATATGCCAAGCAGCTCTTAAACCAATACTGCCTTCACGTTTCCAAACAGGAAGTGGGCTAGTCTTGCTTATCCAAGCCATTGAGATTCACAGGTACCTACGAAAGCTTTTCATATTGCAAAGTCTTCGCCAACCAGGTAGAATTGTCAGTTTAATACTGTGTTGACAATTGGCTGAAAAGAAAACACTGTCTAGTTGTCTAATTGTATTTTTCCAAAAAGGCCATTGTAATCACTATTGTCCATTGTAAAAGTCTATTGTAATCACTACTATTCCACTATTTGGTTGAATTCCCCATTGTCCTACGTTCTATAATGGGTGCATTAACTGTGGGTTATTTGCACACCTATGAAGTAGATCCAATTTGTTGGTCGTATATCACACTTGAATATTAATTTGCCAAACTCATTGTGGAGTCACCTTGCATCCAACCTGAAATACAGACGTTCAGAACATAGCAACATTTATATGACGGAGGTGACTTTTAGCTAGTTGGATGGCAATAGGCTAGTAAAATAGTGATGTTTTCAAAGCTAAAAGTTCATCAGAATCCTGCGATAAGCCCTCTTGACAACGGGAGAGATAGAACCAACGACTGGCCTTTGGCTACAGCAACCATCCATTTAGAACTATTAGAACTCATTATGAACGCTCTCATTGTGACTTTAAAGCAACACTAAATTATAGTTTTTTGTCCCTTAAAATAATGTTTCCAAAATCATTTCAGTGGTTCATCAACTCGTTACAGGGTGAACGCCACTTCTGCATTCGCTTCGCACCCCGCTATCGGCTATAACTGCACTATGTAAGTTTACCAAATCAGGGAAGCAGATCTGTAGTTCGATGGAATGAGACATAAGAAACTGTGTTGTACAAATTTCTAATTGCTTCGATGTTGCAATACATCATACTTTAATAAAATCATGCAACATACTCTACCTTGTCTGTGGACTTTGTTGTTTGCTAGATAAACAAAACGCTTGCCTGCAACAGAGGAGAAGTGCTTAAGTGTTGCTTTAAAGGGAGTGTCCAGAATTTGGGTGAAATGAAGTTGATGGCCCTTCCATTCTCCTGAAGCAAAGCGTTGTTTGCCGAGAATTGTTGTATAAGTGCATTAGATTACAATCACAGACGTTAAGTGCACACACCTACTGTACACCAAGTCTTACAACTTATACGTATTGGGTGTAAGACTTGAAGTGCCTATGGTGTAGTTAATACTGTAGGTTTTGCTTGTGAGAAAGTGATTATTTATGTTATGTCCCGTGACTGATAATGCAGTGATCAATGACTGAATGTGTTTTTATGTAACAGCGGCATGTGTGGAATTTGATAGACGGAACATCACAGGCAATGGAAGCTTGGTGGAAAATGCCACATCTCCAGTCATGGAGTTCTGGGAGTAAGTGTGTACCTTTCTCTCTCTCTCTCTCTCATTCTCTTTCTCTCTTTCTCTGTCTGTCTGTCTGTCTATCTCCTTCTTTCTCTCTATCAGTCTTTCTCTCTCTGTATATGTCTGTGTGTGTGGCTGTGGGTTTTCAAGCGGCAGTGAGAGACTGAGAGTGAAAGATTGTGCTTGTATGTGAAATGTGCATGAGATCAGGAAAGTTCAGAATTTGGTCTGATTATTGTGTGTGTGTGTGTGTGTGTGTGTGTGTGTGTGTGTGTGTGTGTGTGTGTGTGTGTGTCTTTCTGTGTGTGTGTGTGTGTGTGTGTGTGTGTGTGTAGGGAAGAGGTGCTGAAGCTCTCCCCCGGCCCTGATCAGCTGGGTTCAGTTAACTGGCGTCTGGCTCTCTGTCTGCTGATGGTCTGGGTTGTCTGCTACTTCTGTGTGTGGAAAGGTGTCAAATCCACAGGCAAGGTGAGTACACACACACACACACACACACACACACACACACTGTCTGCTCACAGTACCTTAAGTACTGTAGAAATACCCCTACTTGCTTGAGTACACACACACACATTGCTCACAAACCTGAAACCCAGTCTAACAGGCGGAACATTATCAGACTCTCTTACACTAAGCCTCCATGCTGACTAAATGCTTGACTAATCATGTTAGAACAATTAGAGACAAAAATAGCCTCCAAAGCACTTCAAACATGTGCCAAACAGAGGGCCTTTCATAGTCTCATGGTGCATCAGCCTTATTCAGCCCTGCCACCTCACATTCGTCATCTCAAGTGGTTTCTCTCTGTGTGTGTGTGTGTGTGCGTTTGGGTGCCTTCAGGTGGTGTATCTGACCGCTACGTTCCCGTATGTGATGCTGTTTATCCTGCTGGCCCGTGGGGTCACTCTCCCCGGGGCCTCGACTGGAATCATCTACTACCTCAAGCCCAATCACACGCGGCTTGCTGACCCCCAGGTAACCTTGCGCTTATTACACACTCACACACACACACACACACACACACTCACACGCACACACACACCCATGCCAGGGTTGGATTTTTCCTCCTTGTGTTCATTGTGAGAGAAAGAAGATTTGCCAGTGAGTGAATGATTTTGTACAGTTATTTTTTACTCGACATTCACAGTGGTGCCAATTAGGGTTGGGTCCCCATCACATTTGAACCAGTATTGGTACCAGTGCCAGTGCCTGAAGTATCTTACCCCTACTGAATCCCTAACACCTTTGTTTGTAACAGCTACAACATTTGATTTAAGTTGCAAAATAACTCAATTCATACATTCAGACATTTTTAAACAATGCAAACCCCTCTCAATCACCCTCTTACCTCTTAAAGTATGAACATATGAACAGTGGATAGTAAATGTGTTTGTAAACAGACTCAATCAAACTCAACTATAGAACAACTAATTGGTCCATTGGGGTTATGTGAAGATATGGCTATTTTAGGCCAAGTTCATGAAAAAGGCAATCCATCCACTTTTGTAGGTGTTTTATGCAATTTAACAGTTAGTTATTATCCCCTCCTTCCCAGTTCCATCGTTGTTTAAGTCACTTAGTTTCAGTTAGTCTCTAACTGGCGTGCGCTGTAGGCTCATTTAAATCGTTCGGGTATTCTTTGACAAGTAAAACATTCCATGCCAACGTGAATTTGAACTTAGCTTGTTTAAATGCAGAGCATTGTTCCACCTTGAAACGCAACGCATAGCCTTTCAGGTTATCTACATATTATTGCCAGGCTAACCAGCAAACTGTAGCCTACAAAGAGAACGGATTCTGTCTTCAGTTCAGTTCAATTTAATAATCAAATTTTAGCATTAGCATCAGGGGAAGCAAAGACGCGTGTCTCACATAGATGATAACTTGAGAGCCATTAGTGCCGTCGACTCCGATGCTGCCAGAGGTCTTCTGCTCATTTCTGCAGCTGTGGATACGTGAGTGACCTCTCTGGCTATCGCACACAGCGCTGCTCTGCTCTTACGCTGTCACATCTGCTTTGAACTGTTTAAAGTCTTTTTTTTACCGTTTTGAATGGATTCAGCTCACTCGTGATTCTGACCAGGGATACTATTCTGATTGATAATTTATGCCCAAGTCTTTTTTTTTACCGTTTTGAATGGATTCAGCTCACTCGTGATTCTGACCAGGGATACTATTCTGATTGATAATTTATGCCCAAGTCTTTTTTTTTACCGTTTTGAATGGATTCAGCTCACTCGTGATTCTGACCAGGGATACTATTCTGATTGATAATTTATGCCCAAGTCTTTTTTTTTACCGTTTTGAATGGATTCAGCTCACTCGTGATTCTGACCAGGGATACTATTCTGATTGATAATTTATGCCCGCTGCTGGCGCAGGACATGGCGTTTTAAATGGTGCATATTAAGTTGGCCATAAAAGCTTTCACTTCTGAGACAGACATAACGTTACACTCAGACATGAGCTCAGCTGGTGCTCTCTGCTACTGATGCACATGAAATCACCGAAGTTTGGCACCGTTCGACTTCACGTCCGTCGGCACCGGTAAAAGTACAGTGTTCGGTACCCAACCCTAGTGCCAATAAAGGTAAAGGGCACTGTATATATATTGTACACACACACACACACACACACACATACACACACACACACACACACACACACACACACACACACACACACACACACAAAGACATACATATCTGACAGGATCCTATGCATCTCCTATTCTCCAAAGCACTACAACCCAGATTTTACTACGTGTGTGTGTAACATGGATCTGTGTATGTGTGATGTGAATAGTGAGTGTGTTTATGGCTGTTATATGAGTCAGTGTTGGTATGTTGTATGCGTATGTGTGTGCGTGTGCGTACGTATGTGCGTGTGTGTGTGTGTGTGTGTGTGTGTGTGTAACATATGCCTGTGTGCGGGTGCGTGTAGGTCTGGATGGATGCTGGAACTCAGATATTCTTTTCGTATGGCATCTGCCTGGGCAGCCTCACTGCGCTGGGTAGTTACAACAGATACAACAATGACTGCTACAAGTAAGAGTGGTCTTCCACACCATGGTCTACTGTTCATCTTTCTCTCTCTCTTTCTGTCTCCCTCTTTCTCTTTCTTTCTTTCTCTCTCTCTCTCTCTCTCTCTCTCTCTCTCACTCTCTCTCTCTCTCTCTCTCTCTCTCATGTACTCACACCAAGCATGCTGAAAGCTCTGATCGCATGCTGAAAGGAACGAGCACACACTTATAAGAGAGATTGTTACAACGGTTTCATTCTAAAAAAAAAAACAACAACAACCATTTCTTAAACAATAAAGTGTGTCTGAACTACGCTTGGGTTTTTGGAACTGAAATGCTTTGCAGCCTTTGCGAACATCTCTCGAGAGACTCTTCAACTCTTTCCAGCCTACGAAAAGGTCTTTTTGACCTACCATGCACCACGAGGCCCCATTCCTGCTTTATAACGGCGCTAAACGAAGGGAAATTAATTAGACCGCGAGGCACAGCTGGCATCCAAGTTAATGGCTTTCGGTATTAATCGAGAGCATTTTTGCTTGATGCAAACGTTTGGCTTTGACAGGACTCCATAGTTTGCCTCTGCCGGCAAATCCATGGAATGGCTCCAGACATTACTATGCCTGCCCCGCACACTTGCGCGCACACACACACACACACACACACACACACACACACACACACACACACACACACACACACACACACACATGCTGCTGCTTACATTTCTGGGATCATATTGTAGTTTGAAGAAAACTGCGTCAGTTTTTGGACCAAAGAATGTCAGGAATGGGAGCAGAGCCCAAACACACCACATGTGCCACCTGTGAACAGGCGGGTGCAGAAAAACTCTCTCCCCAGTGGCGGATTACAGTGCCCCACCCCCACCCCCACGAGTCCAAGAGTGACCTTCAGAGGTAGAATTTGGTCAGATAGCGAGAGAGTGAAGCTGCTTTCCCTTGACTACATTTGTCTCGGAGTAAAAGGTGCAGTTTGTTTTGTTTCATTCTTTCTCAACAGTTTGTTCCATTGTCACGTTCCAAATTGTAGTGTTATTATCTAGTAGCCTGGTCCTAACCATCCCATAATACTACCATTTCATTTCGTATTATGGTCTGGCATTTCTTTGCTCTGAAGCGCTTGCAGGAAGCGGGAAGTAACGCCCAGTTCTGGTTTGAATTGATTGGACAGCTCTCACCCAATCGGCGATAGTTACTCATAACAACATAGCGCAGGCGTTTAACGTCATCGTCACGAGCATAGACATAGAACGTCTATGGTCACGAGTGCCCTCCCCCTTTCGCCCCCACCAACCCGTCTCTTCGTTTATTGGCTGCTTTCTGGAGGGGGGGCGTTCTGTTACAATTCTACCGAGCAGAATGCTCCACAGAGGAGCACGGCCAGACTCGTAGTGGAGGCAATCCTTGGCCGGAAGTACGTGGATGGCTCGCGAGGCTAATTATCTAGCATGTTACCGTAATTTCCTGACTATTAGCCGCAGCTTACATTAATTTTACAAAATTTGTTCAGCTATGAGGTTAATACACAGGGGCGGTTACTATGGTATTAATATGGTTTTGTTCCTTTTGAATTGCATAAAACACACTCCTGCGGCTTATACACAATGCGGCTAATACACAGGAAATTACTGTATGTTAAAGGGACACTTCACCGATTAGCATTAGGCTTTGTATCTTTAGAAAACCAGTCATGTTTTTGAATGGTCGTGCATCATTCCCTCGGTTTGCCTTGAGATGGGAGAGATACGGATTTCAATGAAACCCATGAATAGGACTTCCTGCTTTCAATGATGTAAAATGATGATTTTTACATCATTGAAAGCAGGAAGTACAACATTGAAATCCGTATTTCTCCCATCTCAAGGCAAACTGAGGGAATGATGCATGACCATTCAAAAACATGACTGGTTTTCCAAAAATACAAAGCTTATGGCTAATTGGTGAAGTGTCCCTTTAAAGGCTAGACAGGTTGCAGCATATTTCCCAAAGTCCTGGTGTTATCAGCTTTATCTGCCGTCATAACTGCTGTTGATTCATGCTTGCCCATGGCTGTTTGTCCTGTGATTGATCGTGGTTCCCTAATGGGCTCGGTGCGCTAAAATCACTTAGTACTGCCGTTTGACTTCCGGTGGAGCGTTAACTATATTGAAACGGCATCTTCTGTTTTATTCTGTTCCTTAAATATTCACTAAGACACCGAATATCTTGTTTTCCCAAAAATTAAAATTTAAACGTGCTCAAATCCTTCTTTATCGTAACGTGTGGATTCGCTAGGTGCAACACTCAACTGGGTCCGTGTAGACACGAATTACCATAGCAACAGCTGCAGGTTCGAACACACCGGAAATCTAACGGCAGTACTAAAAAACGTTTGTGCACAGAGCCTATTGTGTCGTCACACTCACCCCACCCTACGTCGCTCAGTCGCGCATTCTGATTGGCTGACGAGTGTTGGTGGATTTCTGATTGGTTGTTGGCAGAGATTGCTTCCTGCTGTGCCTGCTGAACAGCGCCACCAGCTTCCTGGCCGGCTTCGCCATCTTCTCCGTGCTGGGCTTCATGGCAGAGGAGCAGGGCGTCCGCATGGACCAGGTGGCCCAGTCAGGTAGGAACGAGGATTTAATGAACGGATGGGTGGATAGATACAGTTGTGATGTTTGCTCCCGTTTGATGTTAAAAACAAGGAAGGCCTGATGAAGACCCAGTAGGGTCGAAACGTTGCTTGTTTTTAATATTTTATTCCTTTTTGAAGCTACTCTCCATTTTGATTTAGGCATTAAGATCAATTTCCAGAAGATGTTTTTTTTTAATGCCTTTTGTTAGTCAACTTTAGCATACGTATGTAAATGTATGGCCACAACTGTAGATAGAGATCTACAGATGAATGCATTCATATAGGAGAAGGCGTGCGGTATGGTGGCATGTCATAAGAGTACTCAGGAATATACTGTGTTTGGAACATCGAGTCATTCCTCACATAGTGAACTATAAAGTTAATAACTGTGTGTGTGTGTGTGTGTGTGTGTGTGTGTGTGTGTGTGTGTGTTAGGACCGGGACTGGCATTTATAGCATTTCCGCGGGCAGTCGCTATGATGCCAGTACCTCAGCTGTGGGCTGTCTGCTTCTTCCTGATGATCATCATGCTGGGACTGGACACACAGGTACTCACAAAGCACACACACACACACACACACACACACACACATACATATACACACACATACACGTGTAGACACACACACACACACACACACATACATACATACCCTACATACCCACATATACATTCACATACACAAACCCACGCACACACACACACACATACTGTACATACATACATACATACATAACCTAAACCTACATACATACACATACACACTAATACACCCAGAGATACACATAATACAAAACACACTCAAACATACCTCATTAGTGACCTCACATCACAGTGAGTGTGTGGCTGCCAACAAGAGCACAACACCGAGAAGGGGCAACGCGGAGTGCAGTTTTCAACGTTCCAACAATTTTATCCACTCAAAATAGTAAAAAAAAAAAAACGAAGGCACACATAGCGACTCTAGCGGCAAGCAGTGTCACGCGTCTCGTTCTCTGTGGCTCTCTCTGCCTGCCAAGGTCAGCCTCCAGCGATCTTAAAGCCAACAGGTGACCAGTGCATCGTCGCACCTAATTGGGCTGAATGGAGGCAATCACACCTGTATAGGGAACAAGGCATAAATCACAGAAACACGGCCGGGGCAAAGGCAAAGCCAGAAGCCTGTGACACTCACTAGCCTGCTGGCTTCACATTCACATCTTGTTGTTGTAATCCTAGTGCACTGATAATGGTACACATTGAATTTGCTTAGCTCTTTTCCCCATGACCTGCTTTTGGCTGTCCTCACTCTCACTCGGTATTAGAGCAGAGCCTTGCATGTGTGATAAAATGTGTGCATTTTATCAGTTAATTGCTAGCAATGCAGGCTTTATGTTTTTGGCCTACTACGTGAGGCTGTGTTTTAACAGTTTGCGTTGTTTGTGTTTGTATGTGTGTGTGTTTCTGTGTGTGTGTGTGTGTGTGTGTGTGTGTGTGTGTGTCCATGTGTGTGTGTGTGTGTGTGTGTGTGTGTGTGTGTGTGTGTGTTAGTTTGTGAGTCTGGAGGCGCTGATGACGTCGGTGTCGGACCTGTACCCCACGCTGGTGCGTCGGGGTTACCGGCGTGAGCTGCTGCTGCTGGTCATCTGCATCATCTGCTTCCTGGTCGGCTTGGTGATGGTCACGCCGGTAATGCAGCGCCCCCTCTGTCCCCTCTGTCCCCTCTCCAGATCCCACTGACCCTCACACCTCTCCTCTCCTCTCCTCTCCTCCTCTCCTCTCCTCTCCTCTCCTCTCCTCTCCCCCTTAACTCTCTCCTCTCCTCTCCTCTCCTCCTTAACTCTCTCCTCTCCTCTCCTCTCCTCCTTTACTCTCTCCTCTCCTCTCCTCTTCTCTCCTCCTTTAC
>NC_085010.1:16667708-16670208 GCF_963854185.1 Sardina pilchardus
TTTCTCTCTCTCTCCCTCTCTCATTCAAATTAAAAAGGTGCATTATTGGCAGGACGAATAGTTGGACATATGTATTGCCAAAGCAATTGTTACATGAATGTATGTATAAGCAAATGGACATAAACAATTACACGGGTATAAAAGGGGTCTCTCTCTGTCTCTCATTCTCACAAATCTCTCTGTCTCTTCAGTAATCACTCTATCATATTATCATTGCATGTGTTTGTGTATTGCGACCATGGTGAAATGTTGGATGGCGGAATTTGGAGCATGAATGGCATTTAACATTTCTAAATCAACCACAACTCCCGCTGAAGCCATATTGTGAAAGTGAAATGTCAGAGATGTGTAGAGGCCAAACTTAGGCCTGAGAGGAAAGACTGGTAGCCAGCACTGACATTTGACATGCTCGGTTGACAGCTATTTCAAAGTGGTGTCTCCAGACAACTTTCGCCATGGAATTCCCTTCTGACTCTGCAAGACTTATGCCCTTTGTGTGTGTGTGTGTGTGTGTGTGTGTGAGTGCTAATTTGACCGCCATGTGTGTGTGTTCCTCCTCTGTCTCGTGCAGCGCCTGTGCCTTCTATGTCAGCCGGCTGCCGACTCCCCCCTGGCCCACAAGCACCTCGGCAACGGCTGCAACATGACCCTTGACCCCAGCCAGTACCCGACCTCCGAGAAGCTCCTCATGAGCGGAGTCATCTAGAGCAGCACCGTCGGCCGGAAACGGGACTGTGTGTGTATATGCGTGTGTGTGTGTGTGTGTGTGTGTGTATATGCGTGTGTGTGTGTGTGTGTGTGTGTGTGTGTGTGTGTGTGTGTGTGTGTGTGTGAGACTGTTATTGGTGCTGAAGGGTAGCACCAAAGTTTACGGTAGTTACCTGAGAGAGTGTGTGTGTGTGTGTGTGAGTGTGAGAGTGGGTGCTGGTGATGAGATATAGTTAGTCTAATAGTGCAAAAAAAGAATAGTAAACTTCTAGTTTATTTTTGTGAGCACAAATCATAATTTAGTTGCATTACATAATATTCCTGAAACAAACAACCAAAAAAGAAACAAAAAACAGAAACACAAAATGTTCTGAAATCATGGTGGAAAAAGGTACTTAATTATGTTCGCGATATCCAGTTTGCTGAAATTATGTTCAACTCCATGTCAGGAATCTTAGTCTCATCTCTCGCTTGAGATTTCCCCACCAAAAAGAGAAACACTTGAAAAATTGCTTTTGTGTTCCATTGTAACTGTTGAAGGGAGGGATGTTTTTTTGTACTCATTGCGCAATAAAAAATGTCATTATACTCTTTAAGTCCAGCTTTTAGAATATTTTTGAATATATAAGAACAATGTGTGGGACTGTGTGTGGGTGTGTGTCTGTCAGTGAAGTCACAAACACACTGGCAGATTTGGTCTCCTAGCCAAAGACAAAATGCTGTGAGAGATTGATTTAAAAACGACATTTCTTTGAATTATATCATGTATTGCACCAATATCTGCCATATGTTTCAACAGCAGTAGCTGTAGGGAGGAGAAACGAGGCATAGACACTGAGGAGGCGTCAGGGGGTGGTTAAATAAATGGATCTGCACAGAGAATGAGGCAGGGGAAGCCTGAGCAACCCTCTGGTTATGTAAATGCCACCGGTATCAATTGGTGCCATTGGATACTGTGTGTGTGTGTGTGTGTGTGTGTGTGTGTGTGTGTGTGTGTGTGTGTGTGTGTGTGTGTGTGTGTGTGTGTGTGTGTGTGTGTGTGTGTGTGTGTGTGTGTGTGTGTGTGTGTGTGTGTGTGTGTGTGTGTGTGTGTGTGTGTGTGTGTGTGTGTGTGTGTGTGTGTGTGTGTGCCTGCCTGCCTGCCTGCCTGCCTTCATGCATGACTAGCGCAGCCTGCGTATGAAAATGTGTTGTTTGCGCGCACGTGTCTCTACACGCATGTCCATATGCACGTTTACTCTGATGTGTGAGTCTACTTCTATGTGTGTGTGTGTGTGTGTGTGTGTGTGTGTGTGTGTGTGAGTGCGCATGTGTGTCCTATATTTGGCATTTGTGACGTGCTGGTGTAAGCGTGTTTTGTATCTGCACATTGAGATGAGAGGCTGGCGGGGGTCCACGCCATTCTCTGGCATGAGGAGCCATTTCAGATGATCAGGATTATATGTGATCCTCTCAACCATGTGTGGTGGTGTGTGTATACGTGTCTGAGAACTACTATGAAAGGACACGTTGGACAAAGTGTGCCAAAACATGCCTGTACTGTGTGTGTGTGTGTGTGTGTGTGTGTAAGCATACTGTATATGTGTTTAATATATATATATATGTATTATGTTTTGTATCATAACATCTCAGTTTGCTCTTTTTTGTGCCATTCCTCTCATCTTTTTCTCTGCATTCTCATTCCTCTTTTTCGCTGTATCCTCTCTCTCCTCCTTTTCTCTGCGTTCTCTCTTTCTTCCTTTTCTCTGCATTCTCTTTCTCTGCATTCTCACTTTCCTCCCTTTTCTCTGCA
>NC_085010.1:16675208-16680208 GCF_963854185.1 Sardina pilchardus
CGAGAGCATGGACGGACTAGTGCGGACAATAGACCGAATTTATCACGGAGGTGGAAAAGCGGGGTACCTGCTCTACCTAGACGGGAAGCGCTTCCAGTTGGATATGGAGAGGGATGAGGCGCTTCTGTCCCATCACTTCAGTTCCAAATATGTGACTTCGCAGCTGGGGGCGGATGAAGGCGCACCGGCCCTTCACCGGGAGTGTGTTTACAGAGGGACCGTGGACTCGAATCCGGAGTCCTTGGCGGTGTTTACCTTGTGCGGTGGCGGTCTCGAGGGATTTTTCGCGGTGGAACATGCCCGTTACACTATCAGACCGCTGGTACGAGCCAAAGGTCACGAAAACGACGTGCACGTGATAGAGGACGCGGACGCGGAGCGCGCGCTCCACTACTTCGTCCGCGAGAGCTTCAGCTTCGAGGAGATGTCCACCGGCGAGAGCTGCGGCACGCGGGAGAAGCGACGCCGGAGAGATCCCTCGGGGAAGCGCCGGCGGAAGGGCCGGGGAAAGGGCAAGGGCAGCCGTCACGGATATGCCCTGAAGGCGGACGATGACCACCACGGAGCGCACGGGAGGCGGTGGTGGCAGAAGTTTTCCAAGTCCGTGGCGTTCCAGAGCGACAACGTCAAAAGGCGCAGGAGGTCGGTGTCCCGCGCCAGGTATGTCGAGCTGCTGCTTGTGGCCGACGAGTCCATGACAAAGAAGTATGGCAAAGACTTGAACCACTACCTGCTGACGCTCGCCTCGATCGCATCCAAGCTGTACGGACACGCCAGCATCGAGAATCCCATCCGACTGTCCGTGGTGAAGGTGGCCACGGTGACGGAGAAGGAGAAAGGTCTGGAGGTGTCCAAGAACGCCGCGGCCACCCTCAAGAGCTTCTGCAAGTGGCAGAACCAGCAGAACCCGCTGGATGACGACCACGAGAACCACCATGACGCCGCGATTCTCTTCACCAGGCAGGTAAATAAACATCAGTTCCACGAACCGACCTTGCGCACCTTGCACTGACACGCCCATTTAGACAAAACCTGTAAACAGCCAGAAACAGCCTGAAAATACCTGTCTCTGCTCTGTCATCTTGGTACGTGTTTTTGTTCGCATTACGCACTGCCTCTGCCTCTGCCTCTGCACTCCGTGCTCAGGTGGAGGGAGAGCGGATGCGGAGTAATTTATTTGAGGTGTTTTTAATGGCATAGTAAATCAGTGGAACAGTGTAGCTCAGCTCTCGCACTCGCTCTCTCTCTCGCTCTCTCTCTCTCTCTCTCTCTCTCTCTCTCTCTCTCTCTCTCTCTCTCTCTCTCTCTCTCTCTCGCTCTCTCGCTCTCTCTCTGTCTCCAACCATAAAATTGTTTCCTAAGCGCATGTTTTTCTGGGCAGCTGCCACTGTCTTAGGAGTCCCCCCTCCCTGTCCCAGGAGGAGGTTGTCTCGACATCGTGTGATCTCTGGTGCGCAAACACTTCTCTCCGGAGCGGCTCCAGAAAGCCGAAAAGCAGCTTCTGGTTGGATTGGGCTGCTCTTACAGTTGTCCCGCACGCACAATAGTCAGACCCCCCCCCCTCCCTTTCACTCCTCCCTCCCCTTTTCTGTATCTCTCTTTTCTCGACTTCTTTTCAGAAAATAAAAGCCCGTCCGGGACTTACTGAGCTGTCAGTTAAACAAACACGCCTCCGTTTGAAAAACCCATTCCATGCGCGAGACCACACTCATTTAAATTTCCCTCAGATCGACCCGCGCGCCGAGCACCGGCACAGAGCACCCCGAGCTCCCCGCGCTTTTCTCACCCCCTGTCTTGTGGTTTTCGGCTACATACCTCATCCCTCGGGTCAGATTTTCTTTCAAGGGTTTGTGGTGCTGCGTAAGTCATGCAAGGTCTTGCACACTGGAGAACACAGGCTTTTGCCAAGATTTCTCCCAGGGTTTTTTTTTTTGTCTGGCAAGGAAATATGTTTTGGAATCTGAAACATACAAAAAAAAAAACAAGGTTGCATCTCTTTGTGGGGCTTGTTAGGTCGGGAATCCATAGCAAAAGTAGCTTCACTTGGCACTGCCAGCGTGACCTGGATTGGCATGCAGTGCCCCGGGCCAGCGGGCTCTGGGAGAGTTGGCTACGGTGCACCTGCAGTGGGTGTTCCTCTTGGCTGGGCGTCCGTATGCGGCGGAAATTGCACGGAATGGGCAAAGCAAGCCCAGAGATGGCCACTTCCACCAAAGGGTGAAGGAGAGAGCAGCCAGAGTGTTTTTTCCTTTCTTTCAAGTGTGTGTGTGTGTGTGTGTGTAGGAGAGAGAGAGAGAGAGAGAGAGAGAAAAGTTCATTTGTTTTCAGAACTCAGAACACACCTGTAGGTAGGTTTCCTCTCTGTCAGAAATGACGAAAGACATAAAGGATAAGATGAATCAGTCCCTTTTTTTTACAGAAACACACAGGAGGTCTCTTAAAAGAAATATAAACACGGAACACCACACACATAAACCTAAACTGGTGTTTATTTCAACTCCAGTGCCTACCTGCACACACACCTGATGCTGAATCACCCAGCTCTGGCAAACTTGATGTTCCTGCTCTGTAACCGTATCATGGTTTCACGATGACTCCTTCACATGCCATCTCAACATGTTGTGATGCCTCCTACTCCTTCAGTGCAGCACAGATCGCTTCCATTTACACAACATCGTTAGCCTGGCTATAGCGCCTACCACTTCTCAAACGAGACGTGTTCTGGCAACCAAACGTTCATTTTTCTCGTATTTGGAAAAATGCCCAGATCCGTTCATTGGGTGCCACGGATGTCTATCAAATGTGTCTGTGCATAGCTCACTATCGTTTTGCTTCCCTCCCCTGTTCTGTTCTGTGAGGCTACAACATCGTAAGGGAGGCTCCTGGCTGGGGGATGCTGGATACCCTAGAGTGCCCTGGTTCTCCAACCCCTTTACCACCCGCCCCCCCCCGAGACTAGCCTGCCGGGTCCTGGGGCCTGAGCCCAGTTTGGGGGAGATCCATGTGGGCATTGCTGAGATGGTGGTGGTGGTGGTGCTGGTGGGGTGGTAGGAGGGGTTGGACTGGAAGTGAACAACAGACACATTGAGCGGCAGGACTTTCAGCTCCCCAGTAGAATGTGTGATTATTACATCACAGCCACCCGCGGGGCTAGAGCGATCGCTCTACCCAGGCCAACAAAGCCCTCACTGTCAGAGAGGGTGCAGGCGAGAGATAGAGTGAGCATCGGGGGGCGAGCGAGCAGGACACAGAGAGAGAGAGAGAGAGAGAGAGAGAGAGAGAGAGATGGTGTGGAGGACACAGGGAGAGAGCGAGAGAGAGAGAGAGAGAGAGAATGGTGAGGAGGACACAGAGAGAGAGAGCGAGAGAGAGAGAGAGAGAGAATGAGATATGGATTAGTAGAGAGACAGAGAGAGGTGTGATGACAGAAGGGTAGAGACAGCAAAACAGGAAGAATAGAGGATGAAAAGAAAAGATGACGAGCAGGATTGCCTGTCTGATATGCTTTGTCACCAGACAATAATGCAGGCTTAGCAGGCAGAGGAGCAGCAAGTGTGGCGGCGGATTTGTCGAACCGCAGGGAGCTCTTACTTTACGTTCTGGCCCACCGCAGGGCTCAGGTAGCTTGGCCGTCGCTAGCGGCAACACAGCAGGTGATGTGTGTAAACACACACGCGCCGCTTTAATTCAGATATAAGAGAGTGGGGATCATTAGGATTAAACAAGCTTATAGGTGTTTGTTTGGATTTGGTTGCCGTGGCATTATGGCACCACAGCGTCAGCAGCCTAACACACACTCACACACAACCACACACATACTGTCAACACTTCTTTATTTACGGTTTCATTCCAAAACGAAGTTTGCCGCCTTTCCGTGTTCAAACACAGCAGTTCCACCCTCCACTTGGAGCCCGGAGACGTTGACTCTGCCAGCCTTTTGATACAAATATGTGCACGATGTGCACACACACAACACAGGATGGATGCCAATGAGGTACACCACACAAACACACACACACACACACACACACACACACTCTCTCTCTCTCTCTCTCTTACATGCACACTCACGTACAGTCACAGACACACATACAAACGTACACTCACACAAGCACACACACACACAAACGCACATACACACACACACACACACACACACACACACACACACACACACATATGTTCAAACTTATAGATACTGTCCCATGATACTGCTCATATAAAAAAAGCGCCCTGTGAGTGTGCGTGAGAGCCGCAGCAGCATCCTGAGTTGAGGCGTGAGAGCGTTAACACCGTTCTGAATCAGCTCTTACACACACACACACACACACACACACACACACACACACATCCTGAGTTAAGGCGTGAGAGCGTTACCACCGTTCTGAATCAGCTCGCTCATATCGCTGTTTGGCTTCCTCCGCGCTGTCAGTCCGTGTGTGTTTTCTGAGAGTGATGAGTACATATACGTCCTGCTGTGATTGCGTGTGCGTATCAGTGCCCGGGTGTGAGAACTCGCTCTCCCGCTCTCTCTCTCTCTCCCTTACCGGCTCTGTATGCACTGCTCATATATGAGTGTGTGTGTGTGTGTGTGTGGACTGAGTACACTTATCGAGCACCTTCGGGTGCAGTGTTTTCTGGTAGCGAGCTGGGGCATTTCGCATGCTGGACACCCCGTCCAGCATTTGGCACTACCCGTCCGCATAATCTAACAGAGCCGGGGGGATTGGGGTCATCTATACGGTGATGTGATGTGATTGGTTCCTCAGCTAGCCCTGATGCAGTCTGATAGGAGCGGGAGGTGGTTTGGCGAAGACGCAACAGGTAGATGACCTCTGAGCGTATTTAAATATGCAGACAGTTTTTGATGTGTGTTCGCCTCTCTCTCTCTCTCTCCCTCTCTCTCTCTCTCTGTGTGTGTGTGTGAGGGAGAGAGAGAGTATATGGTCAGAGAAAGAGAGAGTTGCTATGATACGCCCAGTGCGGTTGCCATGTGCTGA
>NC_085010.1:16687708-16690208 GCF_963854185.1 Sardina pilchardus
GCTCCCACTCTCCTCTCTTCCTCCCTTCCTCCTCTTGTCCTCCCTGTCTCCTCTCCTCCTCCCTGTCTCCTTGCTCCCTCCTTCTCTCCTCCCTCTCTCCTCTCCTCCCTCTCTCCTCTCTTCCTCTCTCCTCTCCTCCTCCCTCTCTCCTCTCCTCCTCCCTCTCGTCCTCTCGTTCCTCCCCGTAGCCGAGTGTCTGCTGGACACCCCGCGCCAGCCTATGCTGGGCCCCGAGGAGCTGCCGGGCCAGAGCTACGACGCCGTGCGCCAGTGCCGGCTGGCCTTCGGCCCCGAGTACACCGTGTGCCCGGGCATGGACGTCTGCGCCCGCCTGTGGTGCGCCGTCATCCGCAAGGGCCAGATGGTGTGCCTGACCAAGAAGCTGCCCGCCGTGGAGGGCACCCCGTGCGGCAAGGGGCGCATCTGCCTACAGGGCAAGTGTGTGGACAAGACCCGCAAGAGACATTACTCGGTAAGACTCAGAGAAGAGGAGAAAGAGAGAGAGAGAGAGAGGGAGAGAGAGAGAGAGAGGGAGAAAGAGAGAGAGAGGGAGGGATGGGAAGGGGTGAACGGATGGAAAGTTAAATGGAGGGAATGGGGATGTTTGTGTTGGATGCACATGTCCATAACACATGCACACACACACACACACACACACACACACACATGAACAAGCACACAATTGTTTTTCATATTCCATATACCATATGCTGCAACGCTGTTCTGGAAAATGCTACAAGTGGGAGACATGCAAGAGTGGCATGCAAGATGGAAAGATGGAGGGAGCACAGGAAGGAGGGGTAGAGGGAACGCGCCACAGGAGAGAGAGAGGGGAGCGGAGAGAGAGAGAGGGGGGGGGAGAGAGGGAGGGAGGGAGAGGAACGTGGGAAGAGCTGTGGGATGTGTTGGATAACAGAGGCACACAGCAGGCCAGTCCCAGTCTGTGCCCCCGGCCGTCCCCCCGACTACCAGCACGCACAGGACAGCACAACAAAGCTCTACCCACCCCACAGCCCTAGTTCTGTCCCTCTCTCTCTCTCTCTATCCCTCTCTCTCTGCCCTTCTCTCTCTCTCTCTCCCTCTCGCTCTCTTTCCCTTCTCTCTCCCTCTCTGCCACTCTCTTTCTCTGTTTCTCTCTCGCTCTCTTTCCCTCTCTCTCTCTCTGTCTCCTACACACACTCATCCTGCAGCACGGATGGAATTTACCCACAATGCCCTTGGTCTTCTGCATGGGCCAGCGAGTATTTCTGTCACCGTCTGACAAGTCATTACGCGCGTGTGTGTGTGTGTGTGTGTGGAGACGTTTATTCCAGGAAAGAGAATGTGGTCTTTGTATGTGTGTGTGTGTGTGTGTGTGTAGTGTAGTGTAGTGTAGTGTATGTAGGGGGCGCAGAAGTGTGTGTTTGTCAACGTACGTCTATTTGTCACATTGATTTAGGAAATGCCGTACCGTGCACCCCCCTTCCTCTCCCCCTCCCCCCCCCTCTCTCTCTCTCTCTCTCTCTCTCTCTCTCTCTCTCGGTCTCTCTCTTCTTTTGGCACCTGCTCACTGAGTGTGGGTATGGTGCTCTTCAGTCGGTTGGCACTAACTCACTCACTTGTTACAGTGCAGGCTTTTAATGGCCTGGCACACACAGACACAAACAAGTAAAGCAGAAACACACACACACACACACACACACACACACACACACACACACACACACACACACACACACACACACACACACACACACACACATACACACGCACACCCACACCCACACACACACACACACACACATAAACTCATGACATAGCGTTGTTGACCGGAAAACTGTCAAAGATGCACACACCCACACACACACACACACACACACTCTCTCACACACGCACACACACAATACACACAGACTCACACACATACACATACACACACACACACACACACACACACACACACACACACACACACAAATATTTGTATGAAAAATGTGTGTTGTGCTTGTGCACAACATCCGATTGCCACCATGCCGTTTATTTCTGTGCTGGACAAAACCCCATTTCTGGTGGCATTAGTGCAGCTGCAGCATGGTGTCCTTTCACATGCGATAGCCACAGAGTGTGCGAGTCAAACTCATTTAGTTTGTTTATTTGTTTTTGTTTATTTTTGTGTATTGGAATTACCCTAGCGTGCCGTGGTTGTGTACACACATACAAGTTGTTGCCCAGTGGATTCACTTATGTTGCACATTCATCCAAGGGCTGCAACTAACAACTATTTTCGTAGTCAATTAACTTCGGGATTATATTCTTGATTAATCGATCAGTTCTTTGAACTATAAACTTGGTCATTATAGTATAATTATCAGTATAACAAAGTATACATTATCATATAAAGTGACTTAGAAGTAGTTTACTGTTATAGAGGAGTAACTCAATAAAGCAGAAAATAATTCAAGTTCACGCTACAATGAGATACAAGAAGTATTTCCCTTGAAAAATGACTCAATTATCAAAA
>NC_085010.1:16697708-16710208 GCF_963854185.1 Sardina pilchardus
ACCATGCAGTCTGCATTGATAATCAAGGTGCTTGATTTTATACACCTGTGGAAAGGGACCTGATGAAACCCATGAATTAATTCTACCAAGATGCAACTGTCATCTTTGACATGTAAGACCTACAGTAAGCAATTTGACAAGACAAATTTCATTGAACTACAACTTGTCATTTTTCATTGAAATAGACCTACAGTAAACACCTGGAGTTCTGCCGAGCAAATTATTACATGAAGACCAAGGGTGCCTCTCAATCTCTCTCCTCGGTCCTCCAGGCTCGTTCCCACTGATCTAAAACTAACACTGGATAGACTATCCCATTGTTGCCGCCCCATCATTCTTTATCTAGATCAGTGAGGATGATGAAGGGAGGATGTATATAACACCAATGAGAGGCACCCCAAGTGGATCCCAGTTTCTTTAAGCAGTCCAAATCAATCCAGAACGACTGTAACTCCGTGTTGCACCAGGGAAAATGGCCCTTTTAATACAATTGACTTGACAAGTTACTTCGCATAAATAATGTCTGCTGAGCACTGAAATATGTAAAATAACCATAATGTCGCCTTACTGTAGTCCCGGCCATACAGCACAGAAAAGTCCTCCTGGGTGTGAGCTCCATACAGATCCAGTAGAGGGCGCTGCAATAGTGGGACGCCTGCAGGTGCTTCAGAGGCATGCACTGAAATAGTATCAGTTACCAATGGCAGTTATTACAATGGTATAGTGATATGATTAAAATGCTTACCATATGATATGTAGACTATCATTAAATAGTGGTAAACTTACACAATTAAGTTTTCCCATTTCAAATTGTTGCTTCTACATCAGCAACAATTTGAAATGGGAAATAAACACCATCACATAATCAAAAGGGCATAATAAAGATGACCTCCTTATTCAACAGTTTCATGTGAGCAAACACCTGTTGGTGCATGGCTATAAAGGCATCACAGAGAACATCACCTGTCCAGTTTAGACAGCTTAGTCGTACAGTCACACAACAAGGTAACTAGACAAGCTAACATAATTGGCTGTAATCTCTCGCCAGTCCACTCTCTGTGCTCTGAACATACCTTAAACTTCTTTAACAAATATAATAAATGACCACTCTCATCCAAACCAGCACTTGCTCCGGCTTCTAGAACAGATAGAATAGAATGTCTTTATTTGTCATTGGCACAGTGCACAACAAAGTTGAAGTGCCATCCTCAGTGTAAAGACTTTTATGCACATATATTATGCGAATACCTTATATGTGACTTAGGCATACACATGCTAAAAACAATAATAATAAGAAACACTTAAGACAATAATCACACATACAGTACATATACACATATAGTGTTGCACAGAGCCCCAATTGCAGCAACCTTTCCCTATTAGTGCAAGTCAAAGATTAGGAGTGTTTAGTCTGTTTTCAGCAGTAGAATAGAAACTGTTCTTGAGTCCGCTTGAACTTATTGATCTGTACCATTTGCTTGATTTCAGTAGTTCAAACATATTGTTGCCAGGGTGTCAAGAGGGTGTCTGGTTTCCTAAGACACTGGGAACTGTATAGTTCTTCCAAAGGAGGGGAGGGGGTAACAGACGTTCTTCTGACTGACCTTAATGACCCACACCACACACATACAGTAGGTAGTAGGTGAGGATGCGCTTTATGGAACAGCAATATAAGGCTAACAGCAGTTTTTTGAGGGATGCTGTTCCTCCTAAGGACTCTGAGAGTAAAGTCTCTGCTGGGCCTTCCTCACCAGCACAGCGGTGTTTGCGGCCCAGGTCAGGACATCTGTCATGTGGACTCCCAGTCCGACACCCTTTCCACACAGTCCCCATTATGGTTCTCTGAGTCTGTCTACCTTTAATGGATCAACTGTCCTGCGGGACTGTTGCAATTAATCAATCATTAATCAATCATACGCGGTTAGTCCCATTTCTGAGATCATGCAAGTTATTTCCATGAACATACTTTGGGCTGGAAATTGGTTATACAGTAGATACCTTATTGTCAGTCTCACAACACAGGACAAGGCTATTGGCCTGTAACTCAGTCTCTGCACCGCCACAAGTGAAGCAAATGAAGAAGACAGAAAAAAAACAGAAGAATAATAATGTCAGTTTTCTAAAACAAGAAACTAAATATAAACTACAAAGGGTAGCTAATGCCACACAAACTATTTAAATTACTGCATGCAAAAATGTCCCTCCTCAATTTGCAGTGAGGGTGCTATGTCCTGTACCAGTATAAGGACATAAAAGGACATCACAGGAACAAGAGAAAGAAAGAGAGAGAGAGAGAGAGAGAGAGAGAAAGAGAGAGAGAGTGAGAGAGAGAGAGAGAGTGTGTGTGTGTGTGTGTGTGTGTGTGTGTGTATGTATGTGTGTGTTTATGCAGACACATCAGGACATCCCCACTCACACACACTTGGTGTAATTTCTGAAAACTCTCCACCCCTCTTTTCGATCAGAGAGGTTAATAGCCTAATTCACGGGAAACCATAAACTTGCTCAGACTCAGAAACCCCAGAGACTTATACATTTGTCAATGTCTCGAAACCACTTAGTATTACGAAATCACCCTTGACTCGACCCTTTACCTTGATGATTCATGTGAGAATTGCACATCCTTCGCTGACGAATCAATGTCTAGTCAACCGTTAGGTTGTACTGCCACCCTCTGGTCATATCTGTAATACATTTTCTGGATTTTAAACTGAATTTAGATTGACTTGTTATATGCTCCAAGGAAATTTTTATAATAATTATAAAGTGCTGCATTAGATGAGTTCTTAGGTGCAGAGAACTTAGCTCCAATAACGGCTATTAAATCTCATTAATATTTGGTGACATCCTTATCCTTCAGTGAATAGACAGCCAAGGCACCAACAAAAATGGTGGAGCGTGACTGCACCCATGTGGACGAAGGTATGTACAACACATCCTTGGTAGAAAACTGCCTGAATTTAAGGTAGTCTAGGATTTCTGAGTCTGCGCTGGACTTATCTGAATGAATACCTCTCTCGCTATTCCTGTTATTTAAGTTATCAATTAATATTAATTGATCGCTTGCTCACTGAATTACGCATGATTTGCATAAATTACGCATCATTGCGCACCATTTTCAATTAACAACGTACCCCGCTTGAGAGTTTTCATTATGTGTGTATAGAGTTATCGCTGACTATGAAAAAGAACTGATACCATGAGGAGGCTGACAGAAGAGCGAAACCATCCCACTCATCGTGGTAGTATTGGCACGCTTAAGTCTGTTCCAATTGCTCTGTAATGTTTTATTTTGTTCTTGTACGGTATGTTCCTCTCTCTCTCTCTCTCTCTCTCTCTCTCACACACACACACACACACACACACACACACACACACACACACACACACTGACAAATGTTTTCAAAAACAATGTGAATTGGCCACAGGGAGAGGAGCAAATTGGTTCGTTTGTGAAGGGTCTTCGCTGACTACGGCCCTGTCATATGAAATGTTTCAGCTGCACCGGGTGCACGGGGTAGGGGATCAGATTTTGAGAGGGGCGCCTCCCTGTGCAGTGCATTGGGAAGTAGGCGCAACAGAGCTAGTTCCACCTTAATAACAAGTCTCTGAAACAGACTACTCTATCCAGGCTATCAGCCCCTATTATCCCCGCCGACCAGCGCACACACAGCCACTATGGGATGTCCGCTTTACCCAGTCTGATTTGACAAACCTGGTATAACATAATTATCTCTGTGGTATCTTCGATCTATTCTATCCTATTATCCGTATAACAAATATATTGTGCCCCCCCACAAAATAATAAACACGAGACATATTGAATTGGGACAATCTACGGAAAGACGAGGCAAGAAATGCAAAAGTTTCCGAAGCCCAAAAGTGACACATAAAAGTTAACATTGGGGGAATAAAGAACAGGAGATAATCCCACCCTCTGGCCAGTAGAAGAGAGTTGTGGGTGGGGGGTTGCTCTGTGCGTCCCAGTCCGGTGTGATTGATTTCGTATGGCCAAGTGCCAAGACTGCCGCGTTTGTTGCGCACAAGATCTAGCTGTATGAGATCAAAGGCGGCCGAGAAAAGGGCGGTCCCGGGCGGGGGGATATATAGGAAGCCGGGGTCCGAATTTCTTATAAGGGGAAAAGGAGAGCAGAGAGAAATAGACAGCTGAACCACACTGTCCCGAAAGACAGACTTAAACAGCTGACAAATATTCTAAGGAGATAGAGTTAGAGACGCTCCTAAGAGTTCGGTCTGGAATCTGTAACTTTTGAAAGCGGAGCGAAACTGTTCATTACGTTTTATGTTGCATTTTTATTTATTGCATTCTGAAGCCACGGTCAGCAGTGATATTAAGTTTTGTTTTGCACTGGATTTAGGTGAATTTTAGTGTTTTTCCTCTACTTATTTTTAAGCTAGTTTTGGGCACTCGCTGCACAAGATATTTTTGCAAATAGTTGCAAACTTTACACGGATTTTCGCTGCAACTTTACATTCAGTAAAAGGTTATTTTCCCTTTTTGGGATTCAAGAGGAATATGATGGGGTTTGCGCCTTTGGCTGTGTGTTTGCTGTGTACTATTTGCGTTAGCGCCGGGCGCAACGCGTTTGAGGAGAGTACGGTGGTGCCGGTTCGGCTCGACCCGGATCTAAGTCGGACCCTTAACGCTGAGGCGCAAGAGAAGGAGTCAGAAAAACGCATCTATCGTTTGGACGTGTTTGGCGAGCAGATGGTCTTGGAGCTAGAGCCGGACCACACATTCCTGGCGCCCGGGTTTGTCTTCCATGTGGTGGGTAATCCTGGTTCGACCCCGCAACCGGAGTCTGACAGTGGAGCGGAGGCACGGTGCTTTTTCTCAGGAACGGTCAACGGCGAGGCCAACTCCGCCGCTGCGCTTAACCTGTGCGGAGGACTTCAAGGCGGCTTCTACCTGAACGGCCAAGAGTACTTCATCCGGCCGCTCAATGTCAGTGGAGACACCCAGCCCACAGATGAGGATCTTCACGTTATCCAGCGCCGGAGCAGGGGGTTCGTGGCCGAGGAGGGCAGCTCTAAATGCGGCGTTAACGAGGAGGAGGAACGGGTCAGGGAGAGCCCACAGAAGCATACCGAGAATCTGGACTCAAACTCTGATTCAAAAGGTAAATGCAGTTTATTAAGATGCAGTTAATACCAGATAGAACGTTTTTATTCTGTGACTCAGGTTCGACGAATTAATGTGGAAAAGTAAAGCGAATGACGACAGGCAACTCCAAATGACATCTGGATCTGCTTTTCGTGAAAGTTTCTCTTTTTTGTCCGTTTCCCCTCACGGCATGCACTCATTGACATGGCCTTATCACGTGCTTTTTGACGCATGAAATGAACCTCTAAAGATGTAATATCCCGGAGTATGGCGTATGCGCCGTGCAGAACGCCGACAGCACATATCTGAGCTGTTAAAACTTAAGTTCCTCTGATCACAATTCGAAATGATCGAAAAGTTTGTCAAGACTCCTAAATGTTGCCCAGACATTTGTATACGTCAACTTAACGCTGGCCAGCGCCCTGGGGCTATCAGAACTCGGTAATTCGGTTAGTGATTTTTGGGTTGAGGTCCGGGGAGGGTTAACGGGGAGAGGGTTCAGCTCTCCATCCGTATACGCAGGATCAGGGGGAGGAGAGGTAACAGTGGTAAGGGGCGGGGGTGATCGAAGGGAGGGAGGTCTGGGATTCGTAAAGACGTGTGGAGTCGTCTCCTGGTACCGCACGTTGCGTCTCACAGCCTCCGTCAGACATATTTTGCCAGGGGATTGCGGACAGCCTTTTCCGCCAAATTTCCTACCAGAGAAGGTCAGACAGAAAATGCAGGGTTTTTTTCGAGGAGGCGGGACAGACTGAGGTGCTGAGTCATGTTACGTTTCTCAGCGTAGAAACAACCTGAAACTCAGCCTCAGACTTTCTTTACATTACAAACACTCATTGCTGTGATGAAACACGCATAAATTACATTTATTACGAATGTGATAACAAAATGATTTCTATTTACCATTTTTTTTTATCTAGAAGTTAGTTGATATCTAACCAGACTGCATCTTCTCTTCCCTCTGTCTTTACAGCACACCATCGTTCCCGCCGCTTCGTGTCCACCCCTCGTTATGTCGAAATCATGTTGGTGGCCGACCAGTCCATGGCGGAGTTCCACGGTGCGGGCCTGAAGCCGTACCTCATGACCATCATGGCGGTGGCATCGCGGCTCTATCGCCACCCCACCATCCACAACTCCATCTCTCTGGCCGTAGTGAAGCTTCTCGTGGTGTACGACGAGCAGCACGGACCAGATGTGTCATCCAACGCCGCGCTGACGCTCAGGAACTTCTGCCAGTGGCAACGGCAGCACAACCCGGCCAGTGACCACAACCCAGAGCATTACGACACAGCGGTGCTGTTCACCAGACAGGTAAACATCAGCCATTCTTCCTTCCCTAAACAGACTAAACAGAACCTCGAAATGATAAGATGTGTGAAAGAGTGTTGCTAACGTGTGTTCCGTCTCCTTGGTGCTCCGTAGGACTTGTGTGGCGCTCACTCCTGTGACACTCTTGGTATGGCAGATGTGGGAACTGTGTGTGACCCGGATAGAAGTTGCTCCATTATTGAGGACGATGGACTACAGGCAGCCTTCACTGTGGCACACGAACTCGGTAAGTGACACCTATGCAGACATAACACTGTAATAAACCACATTGTAGCCTCCAAAGCCATTCCAATTAAATTAATTGTGTATAATCTCCATTCCAACACAATTTCTGAATATATTAATAGTACTGACTATAACTAACTGACATTTTTGTCAATGTTCCCCTCTGCAGGTCATGTTTTCAACATGCCCCACGATGATGCCAAACAGTGTGCCAGCGTCAACGGTGACCACTGGAGCTCTCACATGATGGCGTCCACCCTTTCCAACCTGGACCAGCTGCGGCCCTGGTCCCCGTGCAGTGCCCTGATGATCACCTCCTTCCTGGACAATGGCCACGGTCAGTGTCTGCTGGACAAGCCCCAGAAGCCCCAGCAGCTGCCCCAGGCCCTGCCAGGCACCCTGTACGACGCGGACCGCCAGTGCCGCCTGACGTTCGGCGAGGAGTCCCAGCACTGCCCCGACCTGAGCACCACCTGCGCCGCCCTGTGGTGCACGGTCACCACCGCCAACGGCCTGCTGGTGTGCCAGACCAAGAACTTCCCGTGGGCCGACGGCACATCCTGCGGACGCGACAGCTACTGCCTGGCCGGCCAGTGTCTCAGCACGAGCGAAGCAGCCAGACACCAGGTGAGCGTCGATGACGGCCATTTTGTTGTGTTACAGACTCAGTTAGTAGAGTTGGAGAAGTTGTATTGGATCAACTGACTAGTGTTTTAATCATTGACCCTGACTGATCGTTTCTATCTTGTTCTCTCTCTCTCTCAGACTCCAGTCAATGGCGGTTGGGGTACTTGGGGACCCTGGGGCGACTGCTCGCGTACCTGTGGTGGTGGCGTGCAGTACTCCTTCCGCGACTGCGACAGCCCCATCCCCAAAAATGGAGGCAAATACTGTGAAGGCAAAAGGATCCAATATCGTTCTTGCAACACTGAGACCTGCCCTGATACCAATGGTAAGAGATCCTTCAACCATCATTCACATTCACAATCATGTTGATGATAGCAACCTTGAACTCCAGTTAAGCTATACTAAAACTCACTCTTCTTAACATTTTTTTCCTCTTTGTTCTGTTTAGGTTTGACATTCCGTGAAGAGCAGTGTCTCGCCCACAACGACATCTCCTCCCAGGTGTCATTTGGATCGAGTGGAGGAGTTGAATGGGTGCCGAAATATGCCGGAGTGTCACCCAAAGACCGCTGCAAACTGGTCTGCCGGGCCAAGGGAACAGGCTACTTTTTCATCCTGAAACCTAAGGTAGGTTCACTTTGGACCATCTGGTTTCGTTGTTATGCATCTGATACCACCGTCATTAACCACTTGAGCTTGATGATGTGGTCCAGAGAATAACGGTAGCTTCTCTCTATCGTCCCCAGGTGGCTGATGGCACTCCCTGCACCCCGGACTCGACATCGGTGTGCGTGCAAGGCCAGTGTGTCAAGGCAGGCTGCGATCGCATCATCGGCTCCAGCAAGCGTTTTGATAAGTGCGGCGTCTGTGGCGGTGATGGGTCCACGTGCAAGAAGGTGTCTGGTTCTCTGGACCGCGCAAGGTGAGATTGAGTCACTCTCTAGAACCTTCTTGAACCATTCTAGAACTTTCTGAAGGATCTCAATGAGATTATAGCAGTCATTTTATGGTTAAGAGATTTGGCAGACGCCTTTGTTCCAAGTGAATTATTCGATTATTAGAGCTGAAGTAGTTCCACATGCTACTTAACATGCTAATATGTTGTTTTTTTTTGTCTTGTCCAGGCCTGGCTATCAGGATGTGGTGACTATCCCTGCTGGCGCTACTTTGGTGGACGTCAAGCAGCGTAGTCCCGGCAGCCGCGGCAGTGACAACAGCTACCTGGCGGTCAAGCGTCAGGACGGCACCTACCTCCTGAACGGCGACTACAAGCTGACCACGCTGGAGACGGACATTTCCCTGCGGGGTTTGCTGCTGCGCTACAGCGGCTCGTACGCCCCTCTGGAGCGCCTGCGTAGCTTCGCCGCGCTGCCCGAGCCGCTGACCATCCAGGTGCTGTCCGTGGGCGAGTCGCCGAGACCGCGGGTCAAGTACAGCTACTTCACGCCGCGCCCCGCCTCCGCCGGCTCCTCCTCTTCCTCGGGCTCGGGCTCCCAGAACTCCCGGCCGTCCATCAACGCCATCCGGGAGGTGGGCGGCGCCGAGTGGACCCTGCGCGAGTGGGGGCCCTGCTCGCAGACCTGCGGCGGCGGCGGCACGCAGCAGCGCGAGGTGCTCTGCCTGGACGCCCACGGGCGCCAGTCGCGCGACTGCCCCGAGGAGCTCCGGCCGTCCGCCGCCCGCTCCTGCTCCGCCCAGCCCTGCCCGTCCTGGCTGCTGGGCGAGTGGTCCAACTGCTCCAAGACGTGCGGCCGGGGCTTCCGCAAGCGCATGCTGCGCTGCGTGGGGCACGACGGCCGGACACTGCCCAACGACAGCTGCAACGCCAAAGACCGGCCGCGGCCCCTGCTGGACCTGTGCAACCAGAGCGCCTGCTAGGACACCTGGCACCTGGGCCCCCCCCGGTCATTTTCCAACAGCCGCTCCGATAGCCTGAGCCAGTTTTGCCCTAACACTAACGTCTTAGGTTAAGAAACGAATGCAGGCTTTAAAGGGATTCAGTAGAGTCCCCCCCCCCCCCCCACCTCGTTTGGCAATGACTGCAGACCAGCCTTGAGTCCAGTGGTTAAAGAGGCTGTCTTGTTGGCATCCTGGTAATCCTGGCATGGACAAACGCTAAGAGACGCTGCCAGATCTTCACCACACACACACACTTGGCACGGTCAGACTCTCTTTGCCCTCCACCTTTATTCCATGCCATATGGCACAAGGGCACAGATTGGCACAGCATCACCGCAGAGGTGATGGAAATAGGAGCAGCCTGAGGAGCACACCTGTCTGTTTCCTGTGCCAACATCATACATGTGTTAATGTGTGTGTGCGTGTGAGTGTGTGTGTATGTGTTTATGTGTTTATGTGTGTGTGTGTGCTAATGTATGCATGCATGGTCTCATGTGTATGTGTGTAGTCATGTTTATATATTCTGTTCGAGCTGGACTGGACAGACAGATTTATTTTAAATTAGCGCAGAGGAGTTATAGAGAAAGGAGAGAAGGTTACCGAGGGAAATGCAGGAATTCAATCGACAAAAGGACACCTTAAAACAAAGTGAGTATAGAAGTTTGGAATTTGGCTGTACTGGTGTGTCAAATCCTCTCTGGACTTGTCTGAAGACATTCCACAGCAGGCATCTTAGGAGGAGGAGGAGGGGGGAGAGTCAAAGGATGCTATCAATCATTGTACGCATTAAAAGCAACACAACTTGCTGTTTTTCCCCAACCTAATTTCAATTTCAGTACTGCATTGTCAAGCTCTCTGAAGTGTCCATTCCGTTCCTGTTACGCTGCTATTTTAAGAAGAAGAAGAAAAAAAAGTAAATGTTGTTTTTTGTTGTTTAACATTCACAAGCTACCCATCATATTGGAAGAGTCTGGGAGGAAGGGTGCAAAATGACATCCCTCCCATTTCCAAGCCTAGTCTTGCCAGGAGGGAGGAGACATCAGGAGGGGAGGGACATCTACGGGGAGTGAGAAAGACCAAAGATAGTTTTTTTTTTCCAGTGCCTTAGCAGGAGTGTGTAGTACTATTTGTATGTCTGTGTGTGTATGAATGCGGAGATGTACTGAGGGACTTCTCTCCTGTTAATACTTCATAAGTAAGTCTCTCCTACCTTCTAAGAAGGTCTGTGCCTTTGGTTTGTTTTTTTTATTTTTTATTTTTTATTAGGTGTTTTTGTACAGAATATCCAAACATTATTTATTTTTGTACAGCCTGTTTAATATAATCTTGTGGCTTTTTATTATTATTGTATTTTTTATTTGTTATTATTATTGAAATAACAGAAGGGTGTAGAGTCTATAGAGTATTTATACTGTCTGATATATATGGTCTTAGGTTTATGAATAAAGTATCAAATTGACCCATGGACTGTTGTCACGAGTGTTCACTTATTTTTTTTTATCAACTTGTTCCCAATCAGATTTTTATACCACATCATCTAAATGCATTTATAAGATAGATAGATACAGTGAGGAGCATATGTATTTGATACCATGCTAAAACAGGAATATAAAATCATCATTTGACAGTTGATCTTAATGCCTTAATTCAAAAAATGACTAAAAATAAAACCGCCAAGGACACCAATTTTCTTTGTGATTGAAGAATGTATCTTAAATAAATAAATGTTTTCCTTAAATGCTAAGGGAAGGAAGTATTTGACCCCCTATGTAACCCTATGGGAATTTAGCACATAGGATTAACATAGGGTCAGGCAGATTTTTATTTTTTAAAGGCCAGCTATTTCATGGATCCAGGATATTATGCATCCTGTTAAAGTTCCCTTGGCCTTTGGAATTAAAATAGCCCCACATCATCACATACCCTTCACCATAGCTAGAGATTGGCATGGTCCTTTTTCCAAAAAGCCTATTAGCCTATTTGATTTGCATTGAGCTCAATGAGCATCAAACAGGCTAATAGGCCTACTGGAAAAAGACCCATGCCAATCTCTGGATATGGTGAAGGGTATGTGATGATGTGGGGCTATTTTAATTCCAACGGCCAAGGGAACTTTATCAGGATGCATAATATCCTGGATCCATGAAATAGCTGGCCTTTAAAAATAAAAATCTGCCTGCCCCTATGTTAACCCTATGTGCTAAATTCCCATAGGGTTACATAGGGGGTCAAATACTTCCTTCCCCCTAGCATTTAGGAAGAACATTTATTTATTTACGATACGTTCTTCAATCGCAAAGAAAATTGGTGTCCTTAGCGGTTTTATTTTTACTCATTTTTTGAATTAAGGCAATAAGATCAATTGTCAAATGATGATTTTATATTCCTCTTTTTAGGCAACTTTAGCATGGTATCAAATACATTTTCTCCTCACTGTAGATTTTTAAAATGTTCCCTGAGGATAATCACACATCACTCACATCTCCCATAGCAAAAGAAGATAGGTGCAGCTCCACTCATAGCATATAAAAAAAAAAAATACAATCATGAATACATGTGAAAATGCTTAAAAAGTAATAACTATTACCACCACATTAGTTACTATACTGCGGCATGCCGGCCTGCACTGATTTTCTGATCAATGGTGGGAAGAGCAAGAGGCTTCATAGAAATACAGAAGTCCTTGAAGACCTGCCGAGAGCACGACGCTGCATTGTAAGCTGACCGCAGTAACACATTTTCTCCACTGGGTGGTGGGTGTCCAGACCTGCCTGTGGGTTTCCTCCCCTGGGGAGGACCAACAGGAAGTCAGTAATCTGTAATTATGGTTTTAAAAGCCATGGCGATTGGCATAATTGAGTGAAACCATGAGGGCCAGCTTCACAGCAGATGCTCTAAACAATGGTTCCACTCATGAGAGGAATGCTTCACAGACCCTTTACTCACCCACTTCTGCTGACTGAAGATGTTTCACAGACTCCCTCTAACTTACACACACACACACACACACACACACACACACACACACACACACACACACACACATACACAGAGAGAGAGAGAGAGAGAGAGACACACGCATGCGCACGCACGCACACACACACACACACACACACACACACACACAGAGAAAGAGAGAGAAAGAAGGGTGCAGAGAGAGAGAGAGAGAAAGGTTAAAGGTTAGTGAAACAAACAAATCTGATAGTCATTGTTTTTGTAGCTACAGATTGATTATCTCTTTCTGATAAATATCCAATACCAAATACCGCTCATAAGAATATCCTTGGAAGAT
>NC_085010.1:16715208-16733421 GCF_963854185.1 Sardina pilchardus
GGTTCTGAGGCGATATCTGATGTCACACACCATGGAGACTGTGCCAGTATTCAGATGAGATTATACTCTTACACATTCAAGAAGACTGATAGAAGATTATCCATATGTAACAAACCTCTTATTTACAAAAGAGTAAAGTTAACAGCATGAAAGATGTGTGGCTGAGAGAGAGCGAGAGATAGAGAGAGAGAAAGAAAGAGAGAGAGGGGGGGGGGGAGATAAACCAAGCCATTTGGACAGGGCATGGTGGTCAGCTGTTCAGACATGTTTGGTCAGGTGTGTATGTGTGCGAAAACACACCCTTCCCATCCCCTGACCCCTTGTATCTCCCAAGCCAAAAATCCTCTCCATTTCCTGACTCAGACTGTCCGAAATTAGACGGCCCAAACAAGCAACGCAAACAATCAGCAGCTAACTGGGTGGCCCTCCTTCCACTCACAAGCATTCGCTTGTACTCTTAAAGCATACAAAACACAGCGCCTGTGTGTCAGAACGGCTTGTTGATGGTGGGCTGAAAAGCGGATGATTGTGTGAACAATTATGTGGGTGATTGTTTTTGGATCGCCTCTGACAAATCTCTTTCTGTGTGTGTGTGTGTCTCTCCAGGGGGACGGCAATATCCGGCATCGTTTTTGGCGTGGTGTTTCTGATGGGAGCGGTGGCGGCAGGCTTTCTGTTTGTCTGCATGTGTGTGAAGAACGGTCGAGGGGCTCGCGTCGGAGTCTTCGGCACATCCTACGTCAACACGGTGTCACAGGGATATCCAGGTGATGACTCACGCTTTCCCTCAATCTCAATGTTCCTTTCCTTACCTTAGCCTTCCCAGATCCCTTAACCTTCTGCCTGTTGTCCTGTTTGGAACTCTGCACTTGTCGCCTGTGTTATTGTCTCCTGTTGTTGTTGATCTGTGTCTGTCTACTATTTTGCTTTATTTCTTTATTTTACTCTGTACAGCGCTTTGGTCAGTGAAAGCTGTGTTTAAATGTGCTCATACATTTCACTTACTTACTAACTTACTTCCTGTTTGCATTTCTGGGCGGTGTTGTATCTGTATCAGTTTTACTAGATTTCAGAGCTACTAGTAGACCCTTTCAATCTGTTCTATAGAAGGTGTCCTGTTTAAAACGTTCCAAACCAGTCCAAATACTTTGAAATGAAAATTAATCAGATGGATTTAATTAATCAGATTAGGTTAATGCTCTAGAAATTGTCAACTTTAAAACATAGATAAATATTGTTGTTGTCCCTAAGTTACCATTAGCTCAATGTTGTTTTCTGTGCCACCAGAAATGCCTTAGGAGTAGGAATGCATAATGTTTGTTTATCTTGTTGAAAGGGTCTATAGTCAGAGGAATGGCTTCTCTTCAATATGCGAATTAGCATACATATGTGCGAGTGGTGCAAAAGTAACACAAAGACTGAGCAAATCATTCGGAAGGTAGCTATAACCTGACCTCACGTGACTGCACATGCCTCTTGAACCAGACGCACTTTAAGTTGGCAGGTTATATCAGATCGGATGCAAACAGGAAGCCAAGGCATGCAGCATGAACAATGAATCCTTTTGAAGACTTTTTTTGTGTAGAATATAACTCAAAGAGACTTGGAAGGAACTTATTTATGGCACATAAACAACACATAAACAGCTATTATTATATTCTTCCATATTGAAACACAATTTATTGCAGATTTACTGTAGAATACATGAGGGGAAGATCACGCACATGATGAAACTATATCTCCATAGTGAGTTTGTTTCTACATGCCCAAATCAAATGTTACAGCGTTTTTAAGATAATGACAAGTGGTTTGTCGGGCATTAGGATTTTGTGCTCTTGAGAAGCATGTTTATCTGAAGAAAAAAAACTTTTCTCATTCTATTGTTGTGTATGTTATATACATACTGTATGTTCCTTTTCATGGTTTTGACATGAAACTGAATAATGCATTATTTTTCTCCTCCCTCAATGGCATTATGCGCAAAAATGAAAATCATTCCCACAAAAAAGCACCTTGGTAGGACACTTGAGTTAGTATATTTAGTTTGAAAATGTTCATGCACATATAGGAAATATTCTCTGTCTAAAATGTGTACCATAACAGAGCACAGCATTCTCTCTATATCTTCGACTGAAAAATAAAATCTAGTGGGAGTGTAACCCCGTTACCGTGTGATCTTCCCCATGGATAACTAATACCTCCATAACAAAGACACACTCTGCCCAGTGGTCAAGTTACAGTAAGCCACTTTCCCTTTGTCGACTATTTACTTTCAGCCTTGCAGTGTCCTATAAAAACCACTAGAGGGCATATTTGCCCTTCAGAAAATGTTCCAATATTCAATAGGCTTTCAAGTTAGACATACACACAGAAGCAGGTATGAATGATCACATTAATAATTGTAACTCACTTGAGGTGTGAACATGGTGGAAATCATGTTGGTATGTTTTATTTTAAAACAGAAAGCCAGCTAGTTGTTAACAGTTAGCAAACTGTCTTTTATTTATTTATTCTTTACAACACAGTACTGTAACTGTATTTATATTTAGCAGTAAGAAAGATAAGAAGCCATTATATACTAAATATACAAGGAAGGCATTAATTTAGGTCAGATGCCGACACATCTTACTCTGTAGATGTAGATGAATATGTATATCCTCGGAGAAATGGAGGTGTGATATTTCTCTGTTCCATCGCACAAGCTGCAATTTTTTCCCCACTGTGAACTGCCACCTCTTCCAGCCCCCTGTCGGAGTCATGCTGAGTGTCTGAATGCTGATGTGGATGTCTCCGTTTACTTGCAGGTCCTCCTCCACCCTACACCTACGACTATGAGATGTACTCTGCAGATCTCCACCCGCCTCCGTACACACCCACCCCTCCCCGGGGCGCAAACTACTCCCCGCCTCCCCCGTATCCAGGCTACACCCGGAAGTGAGCGGTTATCTGCACCTGATGGGGGTGGCAGCCTCTGCTCTTCATCGTCGTGGGGGGTTAGGTAGACAGACGACCCTCCCTGTGGGAGAGGATGTGGTATCTCTGGGCTATGAATTACGATACAAGAACTTGAGGATGTTCACCAAGGGCAAGAACTGCCCAGTTCTTCTCTGGTCGGACCAGTGATGTTGTGCTGTCTGACTAGCTGGATACGGATGGATCAGCCCAGGAGGGCCTAGAGGCCACAGGGGAAATGGAAGTACTGTAGCTGTCTGCACAGAGAATATGGAGCTCTCTCAAAGGACCATTTTGAGCACATAAATTATAAAAATGTGCCTATGTTGTGCCATAAAGACTTGACAATAAACTATGTTTGAATGATGGTGGATCAAAGAAGACAGAATGAAATAACTGGACTCAAAAGGACTGAAAATGGACTATAGTTTGAATGGACCACCATTGGCCTGAAACTTGAAGAAAACCTGATAATAACTTGACTGAGAGGAATACGTTTTTGAGAATATGATGTTGCTGCATCTTATGTGGTGTTTAAGTGTCAGTGAGGTTTTGTTAAACTGATGAAAAGACTTCCTGTTGTCATACTTCTCATGGATATTGTCCTGTTCTATTTTTAGTATGTTCTCTCTTCATGTTATCTGATGCAGCCGCATCAGCTCCTAATGTGACGTGATGAGATGTGACAAATGCCTAATTTCATAGGACGTATCTAATAAATGCAAGCTGGTTGCTCAGCATGAAGCCATTGATTCCCATGTGTCTTTATGAAGTCTGCCAAATGAATAAGCAAGTAAGTAAGTCTGCATGAGGTTTGAATTCACCTATGGGCATTATAGCACTGCAGAAACCTCATCCATGCAAGCGCCAGTCTTTACCAGCAGGCTATACTGAACACATGAGTTTGAAGGTGGCAAACATGGTCCTCTGGAGAAATCTCTGAAAGCCTACACTTTTAAAGCAACATGATGTGTTTGAAGTCATTTTCATGTATTTGTCAAGGGAAGATAAGATAAGACTATGCACTATTTTTGTGCCCTAAGTCGGAAAATATAACTTTCTGTATTAGGATGTATTGTATTGACAGATTTTTGTCAGTAGTTCACAGCCCTCTTTCAGTATATTACCAAACCACTCAAATAAATAAATCAGTAACTTAGGTAACCAGCTCTCATTAACACCAACTCATCAGGTAGTCTTTGAGAGGCCAGTTTGGCATTTATTTAGAGTGCTAGGTTTAAAAAAAAACTGTATAATGTCTCTTGCAAATAGCTGTTTGGCATTTCAGCTTGTAAATTAATGTAAGAGCCATCCAGCTTGAATCAAATCACAATGTCTGGTGGGCCCAATGATTGAATGACCGAATGACCTGATTTGCTTCTTAAGACCAGCGTGGAGTGGCCACAACGGACCGCTGTGAACATGATGGACCTCTTATGTGTTCTGAGTGAGGTTAGGCTAAGAACAACGCAAAAATGGTGTTCTTCAATTTGCCATCAGATGGCGTACCATCTGGAGAACGACCAGGTTTTTATATCCAAATAATAACATAACCAGTCGGCTGTCTGTTGACACGTCTTCTCTCACTGATAAACATATATTTTTCAGCTTCCACCTGTGTAATACATGGCATGAGAACAAAAAATCCATTACTCGTCATCCCAGGAGGCTGCCAGCTGATGACAAAAATAAAAATATAAAACGAGATTGAGAGATAGGTCTATTCTCCCTAAAACACAATGAGATAATACATGGAGAGTGTGATTTTGCCTAGTTTCCTGCTATACCCATTGTGTGACTGTGGCGAGGGTATTGTGCTGCTTCCATAACCCCCTCCCCTCCCGACGAATCCATTCTCTCGCTGTCCAGTCAGGTGACTGGTTTGCTAGCAGCTGTAAAGCCTCGCTATCGGTCTCCATCATTTCTCAGTGGAACAGCGACGCGAATACATAGCCACAGCAAACACCTCACTACATTTTAGCCCAGCACCCCGACACACCGTAGGCGCTGTGAAGAAAACTCGGCATGGGGGACCATATTGCTATTTTCCTGTTGATGCTTGCGTCCACGGCATTGTCTCTTGAGGTAAGGAAATTGTAATACAAATAGTCATGACTGAGGAACGCTACGGGTTGTTATATTGGGGAGTCGTGAGAACCACCCTCCGTGTTCATTTGTTATGTTCGAATGTCGAATACGGGTTATATAACCATAATGTCTTGTGCGTAAAGTTATGTTATACCCCGTCTGCATTGCGAAAACGATGTGTCCGTCTCGTTAGAATGCCTGCGTTAGTGTTTAGGTAACCTAGCTTATGCTATTCCCTACGCATCCCGTAAGGCTTTGAACAGTAGATGGCAGAGATACAAATGGCCATGGGCAATGTAATGTCGTGTCTTTTCTCTGATAATCTAGGCTAAATCGTTGGAGCAGTTGGACTTTCTATGAGACTTCAATATTATGAGAGCGCTTAGGCCCGTTTAATCCTTTGCGCTTTAAAACCATGTCCGACCTTACCTCTCACTCTGCTAGATTGTGTCCCTCCCGATGAACTACTGCTGGTTGATGAATCTATTAAAAAAAATCTTAATAAGGCCCGTGCATGTATATGCTACATATTACACATATATTTAATATCAACTAGACCTAGCGTCGTGCAACTGGGGTCAGGGGGAGATGCGGAAGTTTCAGGAGAATGCTGATGTGTTTTTTCATTATTATTATTAGTCGTGATTCCAGGAGAAATCACAGCATTTCCTATATGATAGACCGGTTGATGATGAACTGACAGTGTGACTAAATATTTGCTAAGGCGTCACCAGTGTTGTCTACATGCCGACAAACAGCTTAGTGGTTGGGTTGTGTTGTGAACACATATCACAGTGCATCGCCATCCCACTCCCCCACCCCTGGTGATTTATTAGGTTATACTCATTAGCGTTAAAGAGAATGTATAGCCCTGGGTTGCTCCTGTGCGGCTCCTGTGCTGCGCTTTCTCTATGTTAATCGAGGAATCGTTACATTGTTGCTTCCTTGAAAACGCGTGTCGGTCCATTCCGCAATGTTTCCCTGACATTCTCAACCACGTCCCAGTTTCAATTGCGGTGGCGTGTGGAAGCAGTGGTGGGCGTGTTTTAGGGAAAAATGTCTATTTATATATTTGTGGCCATATATTTTGCGAACACGCGTGCGTTTATTACATATTTTGGGTACCAAACGCATCAGGAGCGCAGACTTGGCCTTTCACAACAGGGGGTGAGGAAAATATCCTCGTCAACATGTTACATGTCGAGAACAGGGAGTAGGATGTTGCCAGATAGAAATAAGATGGCGGCGGTGCACTGCGGTGTTCTATTATAACTCCACAGGATCGGGACCAAACGTACAAGAAACGCATAGTCTCTTTTCTGAAACTGAAAGGGGATTTCAGATTTGTTTGCCCTCCCCAACCTCCTTCATTCAGTTCATTACACTTGAAGGAGGTTTCAAATCACTAGCTCAACGTCATGGTCTGTGAACATGCTGTCTGGAGGGGCTGTTGCGGGAGGAGTGTGATGGCACCGTAGCGCACACATGCATTGTTTGTCGCCCCGGCATTCTGCCATGCTCTGGTCTGCCAGAGACAATCACTCACTGTTACTGCAGTCACACAATTACTCAGCATACCATGGCGTCTTGCTCTAAACCACAGTGGTTTCGGGAGATTTTGACACTCAATTAGACGGTTTAATTAACGAAATACTGTCATGGCAATACTTTACTTTGGCATTTAATAACGTCAAGCAATACGATTTCAACGTGAAGCCAATCAAATCATTTTATTTAAAATCCAACTCTTATTTGCAGTTTGTTGAATTCGGTTAAGGGTTGACAAGCTTGTTCACCTGCGCTGCACAGATTTGTTTTTGTTAGGCAAATTGTCACGTGCAGTTGCCCACAATCCCCAGCGCTCTCCAGAGAGCCGTGGGCGATTTAGCCTCGTTTGACTATCAAGCCTTATTTGCTTGGACTATTTGGAGTAAATCACCCACTGCTGTAGATTTAAATCGCCAGAGCTTTTCTCTCAGCCGCCAGGCAACATGTGGTAGTCTAGCCCAGCAAGGCAGTAGGTAAATGTTCATTCCAGTCTGACTCCCCTCCTGTCAGGAGAAGTGATGGTTTGGTAGGCTGTGGTGGGCCCTCTGTATTTGATTGTTTTCAGTGCAGTTCAGGCCTAGATGCCGAGGATGACTTATTGTGTTTGGCTTAGTCAGAGCCTTGGGAATTTTGTGGTAGCTAAACTCTACTGACTGCCGATATCAACCCGAACAGTCGATCCTCCATCACTGTCAACCAAATACCAGTCCCATCTGCTGGTTTTCATTTATTGCTTCCTAGCGTTGATGTTGATGAAAATGAGGCTCCAATGGTATGACTGAAATGTGATCAGAGAGCAGACGTCAAACCACAATGGAAGCATCACAATGAGAATATTATGCCGAGGGTTTTTTTAAGGACAGACTTTTTAATGGTCTGGTTGTGCTATTGGTTATTAGTAACGAAACAGTGACACTGAGTTTCTATGGTGACACGAGCAAGACTGCTGGGTATCTAGAGGCACATAATAAATGTCTTCCCAGCTGCCTGATGTCGTATCCGCCTGATGTCGATGTCGTTTATGAGCCTGGTGTGTGTTTTTTTACCTCTCTCTTTCTCTCCCATCTCCCACCTTAACTTTATGATTATGATTCCTCTCTCACATTGTGCATTTTGTTGAGTCTGTTGTTGCCTGTTTTTTTTTTTTCATGGAGTGTTGTTGTGACAACATATTCTTCCTCTCTGAGTGTCTGCTGATGGCTGCAGTAGTTCTTCTATAACTAGGCTTAAGCCATGGCCCTGTGTGTTTGTCTGATGGACGGGGACACACACACACACACACACACAGACGCATACACACACAGATACAGTCACGTTCCTGGTGCTGGAATGGGAGGCATTCAGAGCGGATCACGGTGAAAGCCGACGGGCTGAAAAGAGGGCTTTGTTGGGCCGGGAATGGGAGCGGCACTGGGGGAGGGAGGGAGGGCACCGGGGGCCACTGAGCCATCACAGTCAGCAGGTGGGCGATCGGTCGACGTTGCAACTGGTGAGGTGTGGGGCTCAGATGGGAAGCAGCAGGCTCCTGGACCATCAGACCAACCCTCTCAGTCATTAGTCATCCTAGCCGTCTGCCTCGTGTGTGTGTGTGTGTGTGCGCGCAGGTGCTGTCTGATATAGATTGGCCCGGAGCAGCCTCATCTGGATGGCAGGGTGGGGGGATGGGGTTGCTGATGATGCCTCTTCTGGTGGTTACGGTGGAGGGATGGGATTTGGTGGTGGTGGTGGGGTGGCTGCATGTCCCATGGCTGTCTCTTGACAGAACTCCACTTCCAAGGCTCGCCGCCCCGCTGCCATGGCAACCGCACCTCTCGGCGCGAGCGCCAGGGTGTAGCTCCCCGCCGCTAATGAGACGCGCCTGTCATCCCGGCGGCCATGTTTTCAACAGACATCTCTTCCCCCTCCCGGTTGAACACGCCGGCCTCTGACCCCACCCTTAGCCGGGAGCCGAGGCGGGGAGTGATTATCCGTGCCGTGCCCCATTCCCCCCCCCCCCCCCAACCACCCGACTGCCCCCCCTGAGGCGGCGTCTGCTCGAGAGACCCACAGGTGCGGTCACCTGGGCAACAGAGCGGAAAGTCTCCGCAGGTAGTGGCAGCGGGCCACACAGCGTGTCAACACCTGAAAAGGGCGTGGCCGTGATTAATCGCCCAGACATTTCAACACAGATGTGATGTCATATTTGCGTACAGGGCGGGTGATCATAACCAGGAAAATGAATCAGTAGTATCCTGTTGAATAATCTGTTGGATTTTGTAAACAATAGCCAATAGCCAGGAAGATGACTGATCCGAGGTCAGTTACTCAGTCCCAGACTCCTAGGTTAATGCAGAACTTCAACAGAATATTGAGAGCAGAATAGCAGAAGATGTCTTTCACAGTGCTGCTGCATTTTACGGAATAGGCATTCGGTTGGATACAGTTTTGTGCTTTCAATAAGCATTTTTCCAGGCTGTGTGTACTATAGACTTTTGCATTAATTCTTGTCACCACAAAATCAATTTTATGACGCCTGTACCTATAGGCCGATAGGCCTCTCAGTAGCCACCACTCTTGGAAAAAAATCCTAGATCCTCCCTCTCCTTGGTTGTCGTGGCATCCAGAGCCTCAACTGGTGCTTAGCAGCAGTTCTATAATTATCCCCCCTCACCACACACACACACACACACACACACACACATGTACAACTCCCCCCCCCCCCCCCCCCCCCCTCTCTCCCTGTGAGGGCCAAGGCTGGGTGGGGTTGAATGGGGAGGGTGGGGTGTATGCATGCGCGCCTGGTATTCCGGTCTCCCTGCTCTCATTCCCTCTCTGCAGCCTCGGAGCCATCTCCAGGACTTAACCCTTGAAGCTCCTTTGCTCTGTGCTCTTACCCAAGATGCAGCTCAGTGAAGGAGCATGTGTGTGTGGGTGTGTGTGTGGGTGAGGCATGTTCACCTGAGACACACTGAAGACGCCCTAGATGGCTCAGTGAACCTTAGTCTGGCCAGGCGAAACATTAACCAGGCAAATAGCAAAGCAGTGAAAACATCAACACACACTTCTGCATTCCTGATGCCTGATGCCCAATGCCTGGGCGCTGGAGTTCAATTTTAGCTCTGTCGCTGTTGTGTGTGTGTGTGTGTGTGTGTGTGTGTGTGTGTGTAGACTTCTAAAGTGTTAGCTTCAGGCTTTGCCTCCTTGGTCATGAGACAGGCTCGTCTCAAGTGTTCCTAATTTTGTAGTCCCCTAGTGACGCAGTGCAGAGAGATATTCCTGACCGGCTGCCACTGTTTTACCTTCTGCTTCCTGTTTGCTTCCTCCTCTTGTGGGGCGGACTTCCTGTGTTTGTCTGGCCCTGGCGCGAGCACCCCTCTGGAAGAAAAGAAATTAACCCTTACAATCCCACGTATGAAACAAACACACCATAATAGAGTGGAGTGGAACGATCAGTGTGTTCTCCCTTGACAGGCTTGTTGGTGAAGTCCCTGTTGTTTTAAAAGTCCCAAGCTCCCTTTCCTCTCTTTGTTTTGCATGCAAATGGGCCTTCACTATAGTCTCAGTATAACATTTCAGGGGTGACCTAAATAGACGCTGCAGCAGACTTTTCTCTGACCTCTAACTCACTTCCAACGACCAAGGTGAGGATGTTCACACTTTCACAGGGGTTTAAAGTAAGAATACGCGCCGCTGTGGATTTCATCAATTTTTTATGATCCAGTTCTATTAACAGGGCGAAGATTTATACCATGAATAATTCACTGTCATCGCTAGCAAGAGAGCTCGACCCCCTTATCCATACTGTATGCAAGAGCCTGTTGTACAATGTGTTATAGTCGGCATGGCATCAGTGATGAGCGTTTTTTTTTTTTTTTTTTTTTTATCTTGGTAGATAAATTAATTTCTCTGATCACCTTTGGATAATAGAATAACAGTGGAAAGATATGCACTGTTCTTTAGCAGGTATCGGGTAGGTGTAAGCACTTTTCTCTAATGCTTTTGCTGGCCATTGGATGGGAGTGGAGGGTGTTAATGTAAATCACCGTGGCAACAGCTGAGTTCAGGAACAGGGCATGTTGGCACTTCGCAGAAATAGAGGTTTAATCTCAGAATCATCTCACAACTTGCTGTCACTCTCCCATATCCTCTACCTCCCTCTCTCTCTCTCTCTCTCTCTGACATTTTCCTTGTGTTTTGTGTTTTTTCTCTCTGCCTCTCCCTCTCTGTCTGTCATTTCCTTCTCTCCCTCACGCTGTCTTTGTATGTCTCCCTCTCCCTTCTTCCCTATCTTTTGAATATTCCCTTGTCTCCATCTCTCCCTTCATCCTCTACTTTCAGAGCCCCCCCCCCTCCTACCCCACCCCACCCCACTCTCTTTTTCCTCCCCCCTTGTTTGTCTGTCTCCTATTTTCATTCTATTAGTCTTTCTCTTCTCTTGCGCTCCCTCAGTCCGACCGCAACAAAACACCCCCCACCATAAACCCTTCACTCTCACACAGATGGGCCCAAAGGGGTGGGAGAGAGAGGTCTGGGAGTTTTTTTGTTCTCCTGTTGTCATAGTGATGGAGAGGGGGCTCGAGCAGCAGACGGACCGTCTTCATTTTTATTGCCGTGGCGATGGCAGCCCTTCTGCAAGTGTGTGTGTGTGTGTGTGTGTGTGTGTGTGTCTTAGAGGCAGAGTACACAGGCGGAATGTTGGCAGGCACAGTGCGAGGGAAGTGAGGGGTCTGGCCGGCCTGTAATCACTGAAACATACACCCGCTCAGGTTCCGGTCACACACACACACACACACACACACACACACACACACACACATACACACCCCACATAAGCACACCCAACAGGGTCCAGTCTTAGCAAGTGTCAAAAGGATATCATTATCCATACACCCACACTCAACACAAATGCATAGCTTCCAGAGTCCGGTCCTACCACATGGCCAAGAGTATCATCACACACCCGCCCACACACCCCCATACACAAACCCACGCAAACACGGCAGTCATTTCTAAGTAGGGATTATTAGTGGTTGGCTTCCCTCATGTGGGGCCCCTTTTACATATTTAGACCTGTCTTTCAGTTGCACTTAGACAGGTCTTAGACACACACACACACACACACACACACACACACACACACACACACACACACACACACACACACACACTCTTATCTTTCATTAGATCTGATTCGGACGTCATTGCTGCCGAGACACCTGCGCTGCTCGAGGGCTCGTCCTCCGCTCTTGCCACAGAAGCTCCTGTGATGCGGCCAGCCTTTGGCCAGGTGTCTGGTTGCAGCAGGTGGAGCCGCGACCGCCTGGTCACCGCGACGCAGATCTGAGGCTCTCGCCGCCGCGCGGCGCGGTTTCTTCGCCGCGTCCTCCCCGCCACAATCTGTCTCGGCTTAAGCCACGGACATGTGCTCGAGTCAAGTGTCCGCTAAATAGTCCAGGACAAGAGGACGCGCTGGAAGTAGCTATGTGATCTACAGTACAGTCCTTTCACATTTATTAGCCGCAGGGCTGTGTTTTATGCAAGTTAAAAGAAACAAAACCATATTGATACCATATTATTACGGTAACTGTCCCCGTGCATCAACCTCATAGTGGAAGAAATTTAGCAAAATCAATAGAAGCCGCGGCTAATAGTCGGAAAATTACGTTAGTGTTGGGTAGAGGGGTCGATACAAGGTATTGGGGCCCCAGTTTGTTCATTTGTTTTTAAAAAAAGAAACTGGTGTCTCTCTGAGGAAAAAAAGCAAAAAGTTATTATGTAGCTCACAAGTAACACTGTGCCTTCGTTTAGGGTTGCTAAAAATAAACACGTGTGCATTTGTATCTACAACTTGTTAAAATGTAGCTCCCAGAAATGCCGGAATGTCCTCCAAACTGCGTAAAAGCATTGATTTGATATAGGCAAGTAAGTGCAACATTGAGCTCTTTTTGGTCAGCAAAAACAGCCTCATTTGTGCAGTCAGGATTTGACTGGTTTGTTGCTTCAAAGTTGCTTTGGTGCTTTGGAAACTCTGAGAAAAGTGTGTGTGTGTGTGTGTGTGCGCGCGTGTCTGAAAACACACGCACATACAGTACATACACACAGGCTCACAAACGAGCACACAAACACACACACACACTGCTCACGAACACACACATACACACATTGCTCACAGCTTGTTAAAAAGAACTTCAAAGTCTCTGTATATTCCCCCCTAAGCAAAACGGGGGAAAAGGACTGAAATGCACACCATGCACCGCCACGAGGGACTCGGCGGTGTTCTGGGACTCGGTGTCCTGGATGACTTTGCACAGTCCCAGCGCTGGGCCATGCGGGTGGCGCTAAATCCTTGAAATTTGTGATCAGTGCGAGGGGGGGATAGGGAGAAAAAAAAAGAGAGAAGCCAACTGTCGTTCCAAAATGTAATCTCGCAGTCTTCTGTCTGGGTAATAAAGGCCGTGAAATAAAGCTCCCAGCTGGATTTGTGTGTGTGTGTGTGTGTGTGTGTGTGTGTGTTTTGTATCTCCATACATGTGAGATGCAGGGTAGGGTTAGGGTAATGCGTGTTAGTTTGTGTGGGTGTGTCTACATGTTTGATGTGTGTGTGTGTGTGTGTGTTTGTGTGGTGTTGCTCCCTCAGACACCATGTCCCCTATCCTCAGGGGGTCTCTGCCCAGTGGGGAATCTGATCCCAGACTCTCACACAGGGGCTTCTGTTCTGCCCAGATAACACTAACACACACACACACACACACACACACACACACACAGGCAAAGATACATGCACAGAGGGAGAGAGGGCGGAGCGAGTACACGCCTGTGGGAGATGGCAAGGGCTCTGGGCTCAATCGAAGAAAGAGAAGAGAAATCATCTGCCTTTAAGGCTGTACTTAGTTTAGCTCAGTGAGGGATTAGAGTCAAGTCTGTCAACATGCAAATGTAGTGTGTGTGTGTGTGTGTGTGTGTGTGTGTGTGTGTGAACAGATGGGGGGAGATTCATCATCATCTCAAGGGTCAAAAAGCCCACACGACCCCTGTGCTTACACTGACCAGTAGTGTTGTATCGGGCAGCTGAAAGTGATGTCGCATCTGTGGGGAGTAATAATATGCCCTGGATGTATCAAATGGATCGGGTGTAGTATCACTGAAGAATAACACACACACACACACACACACACACACACACACACACACACACACACACACACACACACACACACACACACACACACACACACACACACACACACACACACACACACACACACACACACACACACACACACACACACACACACACACACACACACACACACACACACACACACACACACACACACACACACACACACACACACACACACACACACACACACACACTCACTCACTCACTCACTCTCATGCGCACATATTGGATGTAACAACTGACAAAGAACAGAAGTCCACTTGCATCCATGATACTCTTCCATGTAAGGCTTTGTTAAGAAGAGATGCCTTCAGCTCCTATAATGGAAGACTGGCTCTTGGTGCGGCTGATGTTGACTAGTCCAATGTCATGGACTATTAAGAACGATTCGGCTCATCAACACCACTGATTTATTTCCGTCAACTTCCCATTCAGTCAGCTTTTGAGACAATATGTGCTTCTCCTTTTCGTTTAATAAAACTTCACAGTAACGGATACGGTCAATATTTGAAGTCATTTCAGGTCCCTCAGCTGAGTCACTGGAAATTTCTGTCGACTGCAAGACTGGCAAACAGTATTTTTTTAACCAGTGTTTTTTTTTCTTTTTTTTTTTTAGTTCGTTGTTGTTTTGCTGCCAGTGCTAACGAACATCAGTCTTGTGACCAGGCTTGACCTGTCCTGAGCTACTTTTCTACCGGGGTTACTCTGTAAACAGCCCCACGTGACGGCCCCGGTCACACACAGACCGTCTTGGCCCTGGTGAGGGGCGTTAAAGCAGCGGTCGGCGAATGGACTGCCGTCAGCACACACACACACACACACACACACACACACACGCCTGGCGTGCGTGGTGAGCGGCCGGCGGTGCTTGATTGACCGGGCGGGCGGGCGGGCGGCTGGTGCGAAACAAAGTGGCCTACTTTTTTTTTCGCAGACCTCCTCCCCTCTCTCCTCCCTCCTCCCTCCTCCCTTTTTCCCCTGGAGGTTGCCACGGTGACATTGGAAGGCTTTCACAGAATCGGCAGCGCCTCAGCCTCTCCGCTCCTCATTTCCCACACGATTTCGCGGCAGAGAGATTTGTCACTGTCATGGTGTGTGTGTGTGTGTGTGAGAGAGAGTGAGAGTGAGAGTGAGAAGTTCTGAAGTGTGAGCTTCAGCGTTCGCCACCATGCTCCATTGGAGCGTCTCAAGTGCTCCTAATTTTGTCATTTTGTTCCTAATGTGTGATTGTGTGTGTGTGTGGTGTGTGTGTGTGTCTAAAGCAGCAGGGTACACCGTTAGAGGAGTGTATTCTCTCCACGTATAGCTTCTGCTCACAGTCAAAAGCAGCATGTGTAGTACATGGCTGGTGCAGAAAATAGCTCACGGAGCCCTTGGACAGCCCTCCAGCCCTGCCTCGTACTGCTCGCGTGCAGAACTGACGTCTCAAGGGGTTGCCGTTGCATGCATGTGCTGTGCTCTGCTGTGCTCTGCTGTGCTGTGGTCAGGGCAGGCCTGGCCTCCGTCACCCCCAGAGATGGCTTTATCAACCGAGCATGACTCTCTTCACCGCAGTGCGTTAGCCACCGTAGCAGTGGGACAGACACACACACTCTCACTCACGATCACACACACACACACACACACACACACACACACACACACACACCACACACACAGAGATAGATAGAGAGAGAGAGGGGGAGAGGGAGAGAGAGGGATCTCATCCTAACTAATGCAGTCAGTGGGCTTGTGTGTGTGTGTGTGTGTGTGTGTGTGTGTATCAGTTATTGGTGCCTGCAGGCCTAAGCTTAGAATGCTGATCCAGCAGCGCGAGTGAGCGAGGGACAGAGAGAGGCGGAGGATGAGCGAGAGGAAGAGGGAGATCACCACTCGGACAGGACAGGGATATGGGGAGTGCCCAGACAGGGCTGATGAGAATGGACAGATGAGGGAGAGGAAGCAGGTGGAACGAGCGATGGCTGTCTGCTCTCATCTCATCACACCCCACCCTCCATCTCTCTAGCTTTCTCTCTCTCTCTTCCTCTCCCTATTTATTTATTTATTTATGTAATTTTCTATCTATCTATCTATCTATCTATTGCTATCTATGGTATCTATTGCTATCTATCTATCTATCTCTCTATCTATCTATCTTGTTGGTATCTATTGGTATATATTTATCTGTATCTATCTATCTTGTTGGTATCTATTGGTATATATGTATCTGTTGCTATCTATCTATCTATCCTGTTGGTATCTATTGCTATCTATCTATCACACTTTCTTCAGTATAGTCCAGTTGAATATAAAGCTGAGACAAGGTCGGAGATCGAAAGTAAAAGCGAGAAGTGATCACGGAGAGAAACTAGAGGAAAGGGAAAAGGGAGAAGTCACTCAGCGGGAAAAGGAAGTCGAGGCACGTTAAGGGACAAAAAAAATGCAGAAACTGAGACTTAAGCCTACCTTACACTTGACCGACTTTGACAAGATTTGGCAAAGATTCTTGAAAGATTGTAGTCTTTTGAGTAAAGCTTGAATGAGGGGCATTAGTTAAAAGACTACAATCTTTCAAGAGTCTTTCCCAAATCTTGTCAAAGTCTGTCAAGTGTAAGGTAGGCTTAAGAGGGACTAGCGGAGGGCGAGGCAGAGTGATGACCAACAGACGGACGGCTGGGCAGGAGAGAGAGTCTCTGCTGTTTCACGCCTACCCAGGGGGTTATTTTCTGCCTTGGTCTGCACTGCACACCTCACCCTCCCAGCGATACGCCGCACTCCCAAAACAGGCCAAGGGCGTGAGCTTGCAGTGCTGCATAAGGATGACTAAATTGCAGTTATACTGACCACAGTAGTCCCCTATATAGACGCAGAGGTGTAAGATATGCGCTGGTTTCTGTTTTTAATGTGGAGTAAAAGATGACACACACACCCTACTTCTCTTTTCAAACACTGCTTTTTAGTGCTGCTTCTTCAGATGGATGATCTTGCCCACTGTGACTGCTGTCTGCCTGCCTTTCTGTCTGTCTGTCTGTGTCTGTATGTACAGTATGTATGTCGGTCTGTCTGCATGCTCCACTGGGAATTAGGGAATTTGGAACTATGACTGTTTATGGTGCTGGCTAGATTAGATTAGAGTAGATTAGATTAGATTAGACACGATTCAACTTCATTGTCATTGCGCAGACAACGAAATGTGGTTTGCATCTAACCAGAAGTGCAAAAGAGCAGACAGTGCAATGTGATATACAGGTATTGACCGGACAAGAAATATAGTGCGGTGTAGACAGTAGTATACAGTTGGTTTACAGAATGTGGTTTATAGTAATATTTATAAATATGTGACTACTGTAAAGCTGTTCATGAGTATCTTGGGTCATTGCTAAAATCAGTGAGCAGACAGGCGATCCCTTACTGCTTTTGCGGCCATTTGGGGCAAAAAGAATTGGTCCTGATCCCTGGAGGGAGGCCTGTTCACACATATGGCAGTGCAGGAATTTGTCCCCGATCCCTGGGTGACCTCGCAGATGGCCGTGTGTTGGCTTCATGTGTGACAGTGTCATGTGTCACGGTGCAAGAGCGCTGGGGCGGAGACGGATTTGTCACCCCGTGTGTGTGTGTGTATGTGTGTGTGTTTGTGTGTGTGTGCACGCTCAAAGAGAGGGATTTACAGATTTGCAGTAGTCTTCAGCATGTGGTGTGCCAGGATGGGTAGGAAGGACATGAACTCCTTTAGGCATCACATCCCCACTCTAATGAGAGGCTATCTGATCCGTCTGAGCCTGCGTGTGTGTGTGTGTGTGTGTGTGTGTGTGTGTGTTTGGTATAAGGGAATTCAAGGCCATTCACCATGTATCATCTCTCACAATTGAACCTTTGTGCTGAATCCAATACATTCAAATCACTAACAAGATTAGAACACAAAGTGTTACCATTCTCTTTCTCTCTCTTTCTGCCTCTGCCTCTCTCTCTCTCTCTCTCTCTCTCTCTCTCTCTCTCTCTCTCTCTCATCTCTCTCTCTCTCTCTCTCTCTCTCTCTCTCTCTCTCTCTCTCTCTCTCTCTCTCTCTCTCTCTCTCTCTCTCTCTCTCTCTCTCTCCCTTGAACTCCCTGGCTCCTTAACACAATGCGGTCTTTCAGAGGCATTTTTCCTCTTTCCTCCTTCAAAGGCCTCAAATCATGAAACACACACACCACACACACACACACACACGCAAACGCAAACACACACATTAACGCAAGCTACTCTTTATCAACAAGACCACTTAACATGGCCACTTTATTGATTAATATTAATATTGACATTACATTTCAGGTGTGTGTGTGTGTGTGTGTGTGTGTGTGTGTGTGTGTGTGTGTGTGTGTGTGTGTGTGTGTGTGTGTGTGTGTGTGTGTGTGTGTGTGTGTGTGTGTGTGTGTCCGTCCGATCTGAAAGAGAAAAGCTGCTATTAAAGGGGGCAGGTGCTGGTTGAGGGGCAGCCAATTGAA
>NC_085010.1:16733621-16811121 GCF_963854185.1 Sardina pilchardus
CCCTTACCCCCTTAAGTTATTGCGGTATTACTTTAAATCTCTTAAATCTCTTGAGTTCTTCATGTAGGCTACAACACCATATTGTCAAAAGTAACTGCTCTCGAAATATACATTTATGGAAGAGACTTGCCTGTATTGACTGAAGTATTGGACACACACCCACACACACACACTTGATTTCTTTATTTGAATCCACCAATCAAATTTCTTATACAGAAAGGATGAAAATATTCTCTGAGAAAATACAACTTTGACATTCAAGGGTACATAAAGCATTGCCTACGCCACACAGCAAGACTGCCTATCACAGCTGATATGGAGCAGAATTTTGCCAGTTGTTTAGACTTTCCTTTTGATAGCCCTGCCAGTCTTAGTCCACTGATTGTCAGTTTGTGGACATGACCCAGGCTGCCAAATATCAATGCCACAAACTTACATGAATATCCTAGGTCACTGATCTTCGTAAGGAGGGGTTGGTATTTAGCCATTTTTTCAACAAAGGCTATGTCCATAGACAGATCATATACATACATACACACACACACACACACACACACACACACACACACACACACACACACACACACACACACACACACACAAACAGTCTCACTCAGTCTCTCTCCCTCTCTTATTTTCTCTATCTCCTTCTCTCTCTCTCTCTCTCTCTCTCCTTTTTGCTCTTTCCCCTCTCTCGCTTCACACCTCCGCATTCCCTCTCCTCTCCCTCCTCCTCTCTGTCTGCAGCATGGCCAAAGAGGCCGTAGAACCCGTAGTAGAGCCAGAACCCGAGCCGGAACCAGAGCTGGAAATCGAGCCCGTGCAGGAGGCGAGCCGGCCCGCCCTCCTCGACGGGGAGGAGTACGAGGAGTACGACCAGGAGGAGGCCGCCGAGGACAACGACCAGGACGGCGACGGCCAGGAGGACGAGGAGGACGACGAGGAAGAGGAGGAGGACGACGACGACATCGCCGACGACAGCGAGCCCACCGCCAGCGTCGCCATGACGACCACCACAACCACCACCACCGAGTCTGTGGAGGAAGTGGTCAAAGGTGAGCCAACGAGTCACGAGTCCCTGTGTCCACTACAGCCCAGTGCTCTCTTGCTGCAATATCGCTTTGGTTGCGATGAATGTGACGTTATGAGTTTGTGAGCGTGCGTTCTAGCCTGGTGACGGTTCATTGGGCAGAACTACTCCACAGTGTTTCCGCCCCACAATGTCCCACGAGTTCTTTGCTGATATTGTATTTTCTGGCATACACACATTTTTGGGGTGTGGTTATGTTTTGTATGCTAGTATGGGAGTATTTTACTTATTATTATTATTATTATTATTATTATTATTATTATTATTATTATTATTATACATGTGTATGAACCTCATTCATTCTTCATTTGAGTGTGTGTGTGTGTATGTGTGTTTGTGCATTATCATCCTTATCCTTTTGGCATGTGTGTGTGTATCGTGTGTGTGTGTGTGTGTGTGTGTGTGTGTGTGTGATGGCGCTCCTGCGTGGCGTGCGCGCTGTAGAGGTGTGCCTGTCCCAAGCGGAGACGGGCCCGTGCCGCGCCATGCTGCCCCGCTGGTATTTCGTGGGCGAGGAGGGCCGCTGTGCCCCCTTCATCTACGGCGGCTGCGGCGGCAACCGCAACAACTTTGAGTCGGAGGAGTACTGCCTGTCCGTCTGCAGCAGTCTGAGTAAGTGACCCCCCCCCTCTGTGGAGGTCCAGGGGGCCGTCCGGCGACCAGTGTGTGTGTGTTGGGGTCACTAGCAGCCGTCTAAAGCCGCCGCCACCTCCCTCTCCGCCACCTCTGTTCTGAGCACTCTGGGTGTCTAGTCCAACCACTGGCAGTCTTGACGCTAACCACCACCGCTAACCGGGTTTTCTCTCACAGAGGCTTTCTAATGTTTTAGTATGCCTGGATTCACTTCTGTGTGTGTGTGTGTGTGTGTGTGTGTGTGTGTGTGTGTGTGTTTGCTCACGTTCCTCCTCACATACCCTAACCCAGAAATGTCTGTGCACTATCCCCCTCACCTTATGTCTTAGTGGTTTTTCCAGGCTTTTAACAGACATGACCGCTCCTACTTTGACTGCCTATAGTGTGTTGGTGTGTGTGAAGTGAAGTGAAACGATCCCTATGCCCTCACGGTTCTCCTCACTCTCTCTCTCCCTCTCTCTTCCTCATCCTCTCTCTCTCTATCCCTCTCTCCCTCTCCCTCCCTCCCTCCCTCCCTCCATTTCTGCACTCTTCTCCCCTGCCTCTGAGACTGCGGCGTGTTGCCGTGTGTTTTCTGCTCAGTTGAGCACGACTCTCATGCCAAACGCTACTTTCTTAGAATAAACCCTTTCTTTCTCTTTAAGCCACTGTGCTCTTATCAAAGCTTATACAGTACATGCAGAGCCTCCACACACACACACACACAAACACCAACACGTACACTTTCCCCCACTGACACACACACACGCATATAGTCACACACATACAGACACACACTCCTGCACAAACAAGCACAGATCTGTGCCAAGTCTTGGTGAATGCTCCTGTTGTGCTTTGAGACGTGGGAAGTTGAGTCATATGGTACCTTATGAGCAAACCTGCTTCACATGATTGAGGCAAGCACACACACACACACAAGCACGCACAAACACACTTGCATTGAAGCACACAAACGGGTATCTTTGTCTTAATAGTGTATTATCTTATCTTAACTGGAAAATCTACAGTGGATAGCAAAGCCCCACACACACACACAGACGCACACAAACGCACACACACACACAGACGCACACAAACGCACACAAACTTTGCAACCGAGCTTAATAATGCATTAAGTTGAATTTCACACACACACGCTCAGACCCACACCTCTGTGTTTAATGATGTCATATCTGTAATGGCGCTCTTTAATGAGCTGTCATGGAGGCAGTGCACTGCAGCGTGTGCCTGGTGCCTGCGGGACTCTCCACTGATGAGGGCGCCAGCACTAGAAAACTCACCGCAGGCCTTATATAACCATCACACACACACACACACACACACACACAACACACACACACACACACACACACACACACTACCTTATATCTCAATATTGTTCTCTCTTGCTCTCTCTCCCTCTTCTCTCCTCTCCTCTCTTTCTCATTGTCCTTCTCTCTCTCTCTCTCTCGCTCCCCCTCTCTCTCTCTCTCTCTCTCTCTCTCTCTCTCTCTCTCTCTCTCTCTCTCTCTCTCTCTCTCTCTCTCTCTCTCTCTCGAACAAGTATAGAATCTCTCACGCACTCTTTTCTGTCTTATTTCCTATTGATTCTTTTCTCCTCTTGCCAAGTCTGCCGTGTATTCTCCCTCCCACACACACAAGCGGCAGCAACACGCGCTGGCACCCGGCCAGTGTCCTCTCCCATCCGCTGGTCTGCCGGCGTTCCACTTGTTTGCCCCCTCTGCTTGTGTGATGGGCGCCGCAGTGACGTCTGTTCTGCTGACGCTTGAGGCTGGCACTCGAGACACCGAGTTCTGCTCACACCCTGTTGTTGTCTGGCTTGATCACTCCGCTAATTTGCCTGCTAACACACCGCCTGAAATGTTCTCACGGGTGACGGGACTAACTCTTAACACAAACCGCAGAGCGCAGTGATTAACATTGTTGATTTCTCTCCATACCCCCCCCCCCCCCTCATCTATCTATCTGTCTATCTCTCTTTCTATCTGTCTATTGGTCTATCTATCTGTCTGTCTATCTCTCTTTCTGTGTCTGTCTATCTCTCTTTCTGTCTCTCTCTCTCTCTCTCTCTCTCTCTCTCCATCTCTCCCTCCATCTCTCTCTCTCTCCATCTCTCCCTGTCTTGGTCCATCTCTCTGTCCCCTGCAGTGCCCACTCCCACCCCCGCCACCCCCGATGCTGTGGACCATTACCTGGAGCTGCCCGGAGACGAGAACGAGCACGCTCACTTCCAGAAGGCCAAGGAGAGCCTGGAGGCCAAACACAGGGAGAAGATGAGCCAGGTGAGCAACGTGGAGGGGAGAGAGAGAGAGAGAGAGAGACTGGGAGGAGGAGGGGGATGAGTGAAAGAGTGTGGTGTGAAGAGGGATTAGAGAGTGGGTATCAGGTCGAACTAGTCTGATTAAAAGAGGACAGAACAGTGGAGGAGAGGATGGAAAAAAGGAGAGAGAGAGAGAGAAATGGAGAGGCAGAGAGAGAGAGAGAGAGAGGAGTGGAGAGACCGAGGGAGGGAGGGAGGGAGGGAGGGAGAGAGAGAGGGCTAGATGGATTGGGTGACAAGAGAAGACTTTAATAATGTGAGATTAAATTCAGTGTCCCCAGGTCCCTGGTGGGAAAGTGGGGGAGGTAAAAATAGCAGTGGCATGTTTTTAATACTTGTCTCATTATATTTTCTCCTCCTCATTATTCTGTCAAACATTCACGTTATTACATCTGGGACAAAGACATGGATCGACACAGACAGGGAGACAGACACATCGCAGTCAGTTCATGTACTGTAATTGTCAATTGTAATCGTGATTCTGTGTGTGTGTGTACGTGTGTGTGTGTATAGGTTATGAGGGAGTGGGAAGAGGCAGAGAGACAAGCTAAGAGTCTCCCACGTGCAGACAAGAAGGCTGTGATCCAGGTTAGACTCACACACACACAAACAAACACACATGTGGAAACCCATGTTTATTTCAGTTGTTTATAGCTCAAAACCAGTCTTTCAGCATTCTTATGGAAGTTATATGGACACCATTTTGCAGCCACTCGTAAACAGTAATGACTTTAATTAAGCACAGCTGAAGTCTAGCTAAAAGCCTAATTGAAAGCCCCTTGTGCAGACCCACATTTAGCTTAGTGGGAAGTGTAGTAATTAGGAAATGGGAGCGGCTTAGTCTCCACTGACTAGGGACACAATCTTATTTATTCTTTTCCCCCTCTCTCTCTCTCTCTCTCTCTCTGTATCCAACATCCTGTCTCATTTCATCCCTTCTGTTCATCCCTCTTTGTGACTCTCTCTTTCTCTCACTCTCTATCTCTTTCTCACTCTCTCTCATTTTCTCTCTTCTTCTTTCCTCCACTCACCCTCTTTCACACCCTCTTTCCCTCTGCCTTAATCTCTGTACATCCCTCCACCCTGTTTCTTTTCCTCTCTCCACTCTCTCTTCATTAATCTCCTCTTTCTCCTCTCCATCTTCTTCTCTTCCTCCTATCCCCACTCTCTTTCCATTTTTGTGTTCGTCCTCCTCTTTCTCCTCTTCCTCCCCTCCTTTCCCACTCTGACTCATTCTTCCTCTCCTTTACCCCCTCTTCCTTCTCTTTCCATCCATTCTTTCACCTCCTCCTTTTATTCTTTCTCTTCCTTCTCCTCCTTCTCCCCTTGTCCTTCTCCTCATCTCCTCTTCCTCATTCTTTCCCTCCTTTTCTTCTACATCTTTCTTGTCTTTCCATCCATCCTCTCACCTCCACCTCCTCCTCTTCGACCTCCTCCTCTTCTACATCTTCCTTTTATTTCCATCCATTCGCTCACCCCCTCCTCTTCCTCCTTCTCCTCCTCCTCCTCTTCCACCTCCTCCTCTTCTACATCTTCCTTTTATTTCCATCCATTCTCTCACCCCCTCCTCTTCCTCCTCCTCCTCCTCTTCCACCTCTTCCACCTCCTCCTCCTCTACATCTTCCTTCTCTTTGCATCCATTCTCTCACCACCTCCTCCTCCTCCTCTTCCTCCTCCTCCTCCTCTTCTACATTCTACTTCTCTTTGCATCCATTCTCTCACCCCCTCCTCCACCTCCTCCTCCTCCTCCTCCTCCTCCTGCAGCACTACCAGGAGATGGTGGAGGCCCTGGAGCAGGAGGCGGCGCGCGAGCGTCAGCAGCTGGTGGAGACGCACATGGCCCGCGTGGAGGCGCTGCTCAACGACCGCCGCCGCATGGCCCTCGAGAGCTACCTCACCGCCCTGCAGGCCGAGCCCCCCAGGGTACGACACACACACACACACACACACAGAGTCATATATGCAAACATGACGTCCTAAGTGCGTTGGGTATACTCCTGGGCCTACACAGCCATACATGCTCACAGGAGAACAGGAAAAGGGATTGCATAGTCGTAAACATATGGTCAGTTTTGTGGCTGCATAATGCATGGCTAACCTCTCAGGAGCACACATACGCTCTTTTGCACTCACAGCTATCAGCTTTTTAAAAGAGAAATGCATCACATGTTCTTCAGTTGAACAGTTGGATTGCCACACCGTCCGCCTGTCTGTCTGTCTGTCTCTGACTGTCTGTCTGACTGTCCGACTGTCTGTCTGACTGACTGTCTGTCTGTATCTCATAGCTGTCTCCCTCCCCTGTGTAGTGTTTTCATTTCCATGGCAAAATAATCACATAACACCACACACACTCAGTTCAGCAGAGCAGAGGATTACACTCCACAGGGATGCACAAACACACACACACACACACGCATGTTTTTGAGCACACACACACACACACACACACACACACACACACACACACACACACCCTCATACACTGACTCAACCAAAGCCAGCATTGTACAGTGACCAGGCTACACTCTACCATGACAAACACAATCCGCACACATTCCATGGAGGCCATTGAGGGGTCAGACACCCTACAGACTCCACAGGACACACACACACACACACACACACACACACACACACACACACACACACACATACTCGTTCAGTACTGATAAACAAGGCCATTCACTGTCCCTTGTGGCGACTAACACCATGGGGTGGAGTGCTGTTACAGGCGCCTAGACAAACACCATCTGTAATTGCATTAAATCACTGACAGCGCAGGGGCACACACACACACACACACACACACACACACACACACACGCACTAGGCTGTATTAGTGTGTGTGTGTGTGTGTGTGTGTAAACACAGCTGCCTACTGCTGATAAAGAGCGTCAATGGTTTGTTTTCTGTTCTCGGACAGACGCGTTGTGTTCTGCCTCTCGTTTTCCCCCTGTCCTCATCAAACACGAGCACATTAACACACACACACACACACACGCGCACACACACACACACGTGTGAGTAAACGGCACTCTTCCTCTACCACGACCGCACCACGCCACTCGCGGACTGTCACCACCACCGCCTCATCACGCACCAGTGCGTCCCAGTGCGTCCCAGTGTGTCCCAGTGCCCTGGCTCTGGGAGAGCGAGGAGCGTGAAGCCTGCCACGGCACAAAGAAGCACTACATCTGTGATTTGCAGTTTCAGTTCAGGAACGAGACACAGATCGTCTTTGTTGGCATGGCAGTGTTGACACACGCTGCTGCCAGGGTAGGGAGTGGTTGGTTGGTTTAGTCTGATTTGTATGTAGCCTTCGTAATTAATATTTTGCCCCTTTCTTTTTTTCTTTCTTTCTTTCTCTTTCTTTCTCTCTTTCTTTCTCTCTTTCTTTCTCTCTTTCTTTCCCTCTCTCTCTCTCTCTCTCTCTCTCTCTCTCTCCCTCCCTTCTTTCTTTGTTTTTCTTTTATTGTGTGTGTGTGTGTGTGTGTGTGTGTGTAGCCACGTCATGTGTTCAGTCTGCTGAAGAAGTATGTGCGCGCCGAGCAGAAGGATCGCCAGCACACGCTCAAACACTTTGAACACGTCCGCATGGTGGACCCCAAGAAGGCCGCTCAGATCCGCCCCCAGGTATGTGCACACACACACACACACACACACACACACACACACACACACCCCTACCTCGTATTCTGATGGCCAATTCACGGAATTCAGGCTTCCTTTTCACGGAAATGGAAGCCTGAGAAACAGCCAATAATGATAAGCAAGAAGTTCTCTGGAACATAATCCCATTCATAATCCTATTGTTTCATTAATGATCCATTTTGTTAAACGCTACTGCGTCTTCAGAGTTAATAGAGGACAAAGGCCAATGAACCAAATAGCATGTCCCCAGCTTTAACCATTAACTTGCACAAGTGTAGCTTAATAACTTGTGTGTTGGCGACAAGGAGTGTGACTATGACTGTGTGTGCCCGGAAGCCCTTTGGCGTCTTGACCGCCTCCTCTTCTGACCCTTTGACCTTCTGACCCTTTGACCTTCTGACCCTAGGTGCTGACCCACCTGCGCGTGATTGAGGAGCGCATGAACCAGTCCCTGGGCCTGCTCTACAAAGTACCTGGTGTTGCTGACGAAATCAAGGACCAAGTCGGTGAGTTGGCTCGCTTGAACACACACACACACACACACACACACACACACAGAGACACACACGGACGCACACACGGATACACACATGGACACACACATGGACACACACTCAACCACACTTGCACACAATCTTAAGATTAAGTCGTCTCCCTATCTTTTGTGATTTTGACATCATGATGAATGAACGGTTACAAGCCAAAACTTTTCCACAAAGCTTCCACACCCAGTCTGTGAGATTAAAAGCTGAATGTACTGTCCTGCTTATGGTGTGTTTTGGTGTGTATGGTGTGTCAGCCAACCGCGTTCATGTGGTGACTCACTTGTTGGCGTTCCATTGAGCCTGGTTGCTAGTTGCCTGAAGGGGATGGTTTTGGGAGGGTTTGGGGTTGGGCTCTCAAGCGGAGAAGGTCAGCCGACAAGCTCAGACAAGGGGAGCGAAGCGTTCGAAGCGAGGAAACTGGAGGCTTTTTCTACCGCAAATCAGTCGCTGAGTCACACCGAGGCACACTTTTCACAATTGTCTTGCCATTGTTGTTTGGAGCCACGCAAAAAAATACGCACATTGCAAAAACACACACTAATACAAGAACATGGGCACCACACACACACACACACACACACACACACACACACACACACACACACACACACACACACACACACACACACACACACACACACACACACACACACACACACACACACACAAACACACAAACACACAAACACACAAACACACAAACACAAAAGCCCTAGCATGACGCATAGAGCAGAAATAAGCATGGCAGGAGGGGGATGTAGGCGGGAGGGAGGGAGTGTGTGTGTGTGTGTGTGTGTGTGTGTGTGTGTGTGTGTGTGTGTGTGTGTGTGTGAGCGCGTGTGTGTGTATGAGAGCGAGTGCGTCACTGTGCCATCTGTGTAACTGCCCTACAGTCTGCATCTCCCACCTCTCCGCCAGCCTCTAGCCAAGACCAAAAAATGAGCGCCCCCAAACATTTTTTCCGGGTCGCCAGTGAAATGACCTCACCCCCCCTTCTCTTGCCCCCCCCCCCCCTTCTTTATCCCCGGGGGAGAAACACTCTGTCTCTTCCCAGTCTTTAGTCCTCTGGTGCCGTTGGGTCCATGTTGTCCTCTGGTTTAGACTACAGCGCTGGCAGAGTGCTGGGAGATAAGGCCTACACACGGAGCGGAGGGGGACACACTGTAACCATAGGAGCTTACCGCAGACAGTCTTATCTGTTGTTCCTGTAGTTTAGGCTTTCGTTGGCTCCTAAGGCTTTATGTGGCGTGGATATAAATAAGCTCGTTTTCTGTGACTTTCAAAGTGTTTTATTTACAGTCGAATGTTTCATTTTTGGTGTTTGACTGTTTGCGGTCATAATTGAAGCTCTTACACTTGGTGTGTGTGTGTGTGTGTGTGTGTGTGTGTGTCCCAAGGGGACTTGCAAATGAGTGGGAAATGGGACAGAGTAGGTCCTCTTACCTTCAGTAGGAAAACAGGGGGTTTGATTACGTCTTTCTTTCTTTCTTTGTATCTTTCTCTCTTTCTCTCTCCCTTTCTTTCCCTCAGAGCTTCTCCAGAGGGAGCAGCAGGAGATGTCTGTGCAGCTGTCCTCGCTGCAGACAGACGTGCGCGTCAGCTACGGTAACGACGCCCTGATGCCCGACCTGCCCGAGAGCACGGCGCCCCAGGAGACACTGCCCCCAGTGGAGGGAGGACTGCTGGACGGCCTGGGCTTCATCCACCCCGAGAGCTTCAACCAGGCCAACACACTGAACGAGGGTACACACACACACACACACACACACACACACACACACACACACACACACACACACACAAACATTTACATGTTTAAACATGTGTATAAGATGCTGCTGGTACACTTGACTGGCATAAAAACAGGACTAAATATATCAAATATGCAAGCATGAGTATTGTTCATTGGTCCATTCCTCAACTCAATTGATCTGTGTATACTTTTCAGTTGAACCTGTCGATGCTCGTCCCATGCCAGACAGAGGACTTCCCACACGACCAGGTATGTGTCTGTGTGTGTCTGTCTGTGTGTGAAATTCTTTTTAGATTTCCAGCAGTAGAATAACATAATCTCGCTTTCTCTCTTTTTCTCTCTCTCGCACTTTTTCTCTCGCTCGCGCCGTCTCTCTGTCTCTCCGTCTCTGTCTCTCTCTCTCTCTGTCTCTCTCTCTCTCTCTCAGGCACAGGGCTGAAGCTGGGAGAGATTCCTGAGCTTAAGATGGAGGCTGAGGAGAGGCACAGTGCTGGATACGTCCACCACCAGAAACTGGTAAACAAATAAACATCAACATTCATCATCTTTCGCAGCAAACAGCTTATTGATTTCAAGATCACTGAAATGTGTCTGTAATGGCTGAAAACACAAACGAAGGAAAGAATCGAAAAAAAGCCCACGCGTATTGTAGCAAGTAACACTACATCACCGCAGTAGTCATTTACTAATGCTAGAGTGTGGTGTTACTTGTAAATGACAATATGGTGGGAGTTTGTAAATTATGTAGGTTAGCCTTGAAATCATGGTGTCAGCATGCTGCTGATTGGTAAACCTTCAAGGAGACAAACAGCTGCTCACCCTCAGACATCTTTGGCGACTAGATGAGTGAGTGAGCGAGCGAGAGAGCGGAGAGAGGAGAGAAAGAGAGAGAGAGAGACCGTGCTGTGCGTTGCCCTTGTTACTCTTTGACAAGGTCGCGTTGGCATAGCAACACAGGTCCACGGAGATGGCAATGGTTCCGCTCTCCAGCGTTCTCATTACACCCCCAGCTCACTCTCTCTTTCTTTCTTTCTTCCATTCTTTTTCTCTCTCCTTCTCCCCTCTATATCCCTGTATCTTTCTCTTACTTTTTTTATTATTTTCCTCCTCAGGTGTTCTTCGCTGAGGATGTCGGTCCTAACAAAGGTGCCATCATTGGTCTGATGGTGGGAGGGGTTGTCATAGCGACCATCATAGTCATCACCCTTGTGATGCTGAGGAAGAAGCAGTACACCTCCATCCACCATGGAGTCATTGAGGTGTGTGTGTGTGTGTGTGTGTGTGTGTGAGGGAAAACACGAATGAGTTAAAAATGCGATATTACTTATTCAGTTTAATGTTTTGTTAAAGAAGTAAACAATAATTGCCACTGATTTTCTTATTGTTTGATATGTTTGTCATGTACATTAAAGGGGCATGACATTGTGGAAATGATTATGAGGATGATGTGCCTGTGATTGGCCAACTTTTATGACTTGCGGTGGTATTCATTTCCTCGTTTCCATTCATTTCCTCGTTTCCAGGTGGACGCTGCGGTCACTCCAGAGGAACGCCACCTGACCAAGATGCAACAGAACGGCTATGAGAACCCCACCTACAAGTTCTTTGAGCAGATGCAGAACTAAGGGGCTGAGAGCCAACCCTCTACAACCCCCATATCTCCAACCCCCCACCCCCCCACCCTCCCACCCTCCCTTCTCGCCCCATTCCCTCAAACTTTCTTCCCGTTCCCTCCATCCAACCCCACCCCACCCCCCCTCTCTAGTTCTGGACAGTGTAGGAAGGACCCATTCCCTTATTCAACACAGCCTGCAGCATTCACCACTAACATAAGCATGATCCTTCATGATTGGTCAGTGACCATGTACGTCAAAATACCAGACCCGCCAGCTTTATTTGGATTGGGAAGGGCAGTTTTGGCCCTGTAGTCTCCCCCTCCCATTGGCTGGCCCCATAGCTCAGCTCATCCTCCCCCTTTTGGAGGCAGAGCGTGGAATGCAAATCTCCAATAGGTGTTCTAGAATCAGAACTGCTGGTGTTCCTCCCCCGTGCTGGTCTTCTATCAGACTTGGGGCAGTTAGAACTGACCCTGAGTCTGTGGGTAGTGTGCGCTGATGTGTTAGCGTCGGGGTTGAACACTCCCCCATCTCTACCAGCAGCCAGATCACACCTGACGGTTGGTTACAGTGAGGCCAGCTCTCCTCTCTGATAATCTCTCCATCATTCTCTCTCTCTCTCTCTTTCTTTCTCTCTCTCTCTCTCTCTCTGTCTCTCTCTCTCTCTCTCTGTTCCCTCCCCTCCTCGTACTTTGACGACAGCAGTGCTGTGTTGCTAAGGTGAACTAACCCTGAGACGTGGTGGATGATTGTATTGGTTGTAATAATGTTGCGCTCACAAATGAGAGCTTTGCTTTAGGGTTATCCAGCAGTCTGGTTTGTTTTTCAGAAAAAGAAGAAAAAAAAAACTAAAAATGGTGGGGGAAAAAAGGAAATGAAAAATACGTCAATTGTGGTTCTTTTTTTTATTACGTGTAATGTATTGACGTCATCAGGACAACTAGCTGTACTTATTTAGTGCATGGTGGAATAATTAAAAAAAAAACAGACAAAACAAGATTTGAAAAACAGAAATAAAAAAATATATCTGCTGTTCGGAAAGGGTCCTTTCTCACGTAGAAACCGTGTCATTTAGCAGAGTTGTATATCTTCTAGTATATTCTTGTGAACATGTGACTGAATGGAGATGGAGACATGAAAACTGAAATTAGAATTGGCTTTCTGCTTTGATATCATGTAAACATATATTTTTTTTAGATCAGTGCTCATGCTGATTTTGATTTTGAATTTGATTTTGATTTCTTTTGTCTTTTCTTTTCTTTTTTTACTTCACTGTATTCCTCTTTCTTAACCGGGGAGGCTAGTTGAATCGGTTTGTGTACATTTGCGTATTTGTTTAAGTTTAATGTGTTTGCATCCTATGCATTTATTCAGAGATTAATTTAGTGGCTTTCTGAAGCGGCTGTATTTAATTGATTCCTACTCATTTCATGTGGTCACATGTGTGTGTTTTTTAATGGTTACACAGGGCCCAAGGTTTGGGGTGGGGAGGGTTCCGGGTTGTTTGTTTGTTTGTTTGTATGTATGTCTGTTTATGTCTGGATGTATGGTTTGAGGGTGGGTGGGTGTGAATGCGAGTGTGTGTGTGTGTGCGCATGTGTGCGTGCATGTATGTCCTTTCCAGTCAGGTTAGCGTTTCTCATCCAATTCCATGTCAGTTGGTAGAATACTTCTTCTGTCCCTCCACTGATCCACCACTGTATTCCACAAAAGCACAGAAAGAAGCTCCCCTCTCTATCTATCTCTCGCTGTCTCTCGGCTGCTGTAACACAATATCTTTAACAGGGAGAAAGGAAAACAACATCAAATAAAAAATAAAAAAAAACAGGTGCAGCGATGCACTTGGTGCATGTCTTAGAGGAGGACCGACTGCAGGATAGAGGGAAGGGGAAGAGGGGGGAGAGGCAGGTGAAGAGAGCCTTGCGCTTGTCAACAGCGACACCTCTCCCACCTCTGCATGTCTTGCACTCCTTCCTCCGTTTTGCTGTCTTGCATTCACCCCCCACAGTCTCTTTTGTTTCCAGCCACCCCATCCCACCAACCCCCATCTAGCTCCCCTTCACCAACTGCAGAATGTGCTGTTGCTTACGTCTTAACTGTGCTGCTGCAGACACGCAGCCAAAACAAACAAACAAAAAAAAGCAGACAAAACAAAAAAAAAATAACAGACCACAATGAAAGTCATACTCTGGTGTGTAGACACAACAAATGAATGTGTTTTTATAGGGTTTTTTTTTCTCCTCGGAGATGCCGTTCAAATTTGCATTCTTCAGCTAAGCTCCCCCCACACCCCCCATCCCACCATTACACTCAAACCTATAGGAGCCCTGCCCATCCAAATCTCTTAAACACCCATGCCACCCCCTAGAAAACTACACTCCTTAAGTCATCTTGTTCTGTTTAGACTACTCCACTCCCAGTCGAGGACATTAGCAGGAAGCCATCCTGGTGTAGGTCTGTAGGTAGGGCCCTGTGATCTATTTGCAGACCCTCGGAGGCCAAATGGAATGGGAGCGAACAACTGCTCTTAAAGGTGTCGGGGGGAGCTGGGGATGGCGGAGACTGTCCCCTCTCTCTCTCTCTCGCTCCTCCATTCGGATTGTTCTGTAGCTAGACACTGGAGAGATGCTGCAGGTTGGCAGTAGAGTGTTTGAGCGTTTGTGTGTGTGTGTGTGTGTGTGTGTGTGTGTGTGTGTGTCTGTGTGGTTGGTTTGCTGTGTTCCTGAAAGAGGCCTCCTGTGCAGCGGGTTGATGTGGAAGGCAGCGGATTGAGAAAGCAGGTGTTTCTCTCTTCTTTATTTCTTTCTCTCTGTGACTTTCTCTGTGTATGTGTAAGAAACAATACATTTGCTTTGACTGGGGGAAAAAAGCTTTCTACACTGTATTCCATAAATAAAGTTTTGAATGTACATACAGAAATTCCCTTCCTTGGTGTACGTGGATTCATTTCTGTTATAACTCTCTGCTCATGTACAAATATTTAAATGGTGGGGATGTACCAGTGATGTATGTAAATGTGACCACTTGTGCCCCCTACTGGAGAAGAAGGGAAGTACATGGTGCAGTCGGATAAATCATAAGACACACCCAAGCTCGTACTTGCAGCAAGATAATAGCCTAGATCACCGTGTACTGTAATCGAACAGTCCAATGCACAAGGAATATTAATCAAATCGTCTTGTTTCACATGACTTAATTTTGGTACACTTTATACAACCGCTTTAAATTAGAGTATGAAACAACATGGACAGAAGAGTTTTACAGAAAATTTAAAGTGCATTCAAATAATACAATTAAGAGATATAGATATATCAACAGACTCTGAGTCACAGTGGCGATTCTAGAGATTTGTAACAAGGGTGGCCCTAGTGGGGCATTGGTTAATTCAAGGGTGGCATCTAGATAAACAGAAACAGGCTCAAGTTGTTAAATTAGCACACATGCATGAGTAAAGCCATGCACCAAACACCACACTCATAAATTGAAGGACAAAGACCATACTCTCACGCTTTGAGCTTGACAGTCACACTATTTGACCCATTCTCACACCACACGCCATACTTTACATTTCTCACGCTACAAAGTGGAAGTGAGAAATGTTTTTTTTTTTTGCCAGTGGTTTACATGTGCCATTTTAGTTTGGATGGTTTTATGCTCTCATGTGCACCCCACACACAGGGGTTTCTGTCTTATTTTGTCCTCAATTTAAGTGAATCCATTTTCTACTTCAAGTAGCCTATTAAGGGTTGCAGCCAACTTGTTTAACATGATACCTTAAAATGATGCATACTTTTATAAAATTAGCTCCCTAAAATTATATCTAACATGACCTGTCACATAAACATTGTCTATGTCCATGCCATGGCAATGACTGACAACCCTAACCCTAACCCTGCCATTTTAAATTGGCGATTTTTAATTTCTTTTTAGCCACAAGCTCCGTGACCCATCACTCAGATCAGTACCACTACCCACTTTTGGGTTCCGACCCACCAGTTAAGAAACACTGGCCTAAGCTGTAAACTTTCCACAATGTCAATATTACATTAGGGCAATAGACTATTCATGATACAACATATACTCAGTGTTGGCTGAGTAGGTTGAATTGGTAGATATAAAAATGTGCCTACATGACGTGATTCCACAGTTGCAATACTGGGTTTTGTGTGTGTGTGATAAGATACTGTAAATGCCAAAAGGGCACTGGCAGATTCGATAGGTAAATACTGTATATGTTTGCGTGTTAGTGCAAGCAGGCCTATTGTAAGCTCACATGCTAAAAACAATAAGCCATGTAGCCTATAACTGCAAGCATGTTTGCCAGATTGCTTTCTGAACCCTGATATTTCAAACTAGTGCGCTGCAAGTGCATCAAGAATGGTGTCGCCTTTGAATGTTAATGGCGAATAGTAGACTAGGATCTTGGGGTGGCCAATTGAATCTCAAGGGTGGCCTGTGCCACCCGGAGCCACCCCTCTGGCTACGCCCCTGCTGAGTCAATAACCTTATTTAATATAAAATTAAGGATTTTATACCTCTACCTCTTCAGAGGTAGAAGCTGTCTTGATTGAGGCCATTCATGGGTCTTCAGAGACATATGCTGGCCTGGTTGACTTCAGAAGTACATGGTTGGCTGAGGCCATTCTAGGGACTTCAGAGGCATATATGCTGGCCTGGGTGACAGGCCATTCTGAAGTCTTCAGAGGTAGAAGCTGGCCTGGTGGACTGAGGCCATTTTAGGGTCCAGCTCTGGGGCCCAAGTCCCCTTTATCCTCAGGAATCTGTGGTTAGAAAACAAAGGTCAAAAGGCAGGACTAACCCATCCTAAATGACTACTACATTACTGAAATGGTACTAAAACAGAACGGTACTAAAGGATCGAGTCAAGCATTGGATGCAGAGTATGATATAGCTAGCACTATAATACAAGAATAATGCTTAAAATAAAAGAGTAAAGAAATGAAATCATTTTGTGTAGACACATCAGCAAACAGGATTGAAATGGAGCAAATTATGGGTGAAGAATGCCTCCTGAATGTTCAGGCCATCAATGAAACCAATGTGACATGCCTGAGTGTAACCTACCAGCTGAAGCCTGCTTTTGGTCAGCAAATTCCTCCAGCTGTCTCTCACTGTGGACAAGAAACAGAAATTGCAGCGTGAACACTCATAAGTCAAGATGCCAGATGTTCTACAGTACTACCCTTGAAGCCTTCAAAGACAGTGTGTTCAAAGTCACCGCACAAACATTGTGCATTTCAATATCAAACATACAAAAAGAACACATTCTTAGGGTTTGGTTATGAGAGCATGCAAACTTTGTTCCCCTCATCTCAGCCACTTGGTCCATGAAGTCCATAAGTCTGCATGTGGAGGAGAAGACTGAGATCTTTGCATGGATCATGTTATACATCCGCTTCACATGTTCTGAGGTTTAACGTTGAAATGTACTATCAAATACGGTCACAGTTTAATCACAGATGAATATGAGTGCAGAGGAAGACAAAGAAATAACATGGTGAGAATGACACATTGACACACACACACACACACACACACACACACACACACACACACACACACAAATGTAATTGTAAGATACGCCCATACATATGATGTAGAAGAAAGACCTCTGTCTTCTTGTCCATCAGTTCACGTTGTAGAGCTGAGGCCTTAATCTGTGACATGATCAGCTCATTCATTAATAACATATCATCATCATATTGTGTTAGTCTAATGGTTGACCATTGAGCATTGTGCCAATCTTTTGTGGGCTGCTGCTTCAGGTGACGCAATCTGAAAATAAACCAATGAATTCACGAACAACAGAAAAATATACAACCTATATGGGTCTAACAGATCAGTTTGCGTTTAAACCCTCAGCTCTTGGCTGAAGTAGTGAGGGGATCCGAATCTTATAGTGAGGGAGTTTGACTTTACACTGTAAAACCTAAAAGTTCAGTCAACTCAATTAAGGTAAGGTATGTCTTGAATAGATTAAGTAAACTTACTAAAAAGAATGAGAAAATAACACTTTAATAATATGAACTAAATATCTTCCAGCTCTCTCCAGTTTTTGGATCTTGATGTGTTCAAGAGCTGTCAGTTTGTCCTCCGCAACTGGAAACTTTTTTCCAACTTTCAGGAGTTTGGATTCCCTATGGCGCCTCTCAACATCTAACTGTATTGTAGCCTTGTGATATGATAAATACACCATTTTCACTTTTCACAAGGTTTGGTTCAATAACAGCAATGATATCTCAAAGTAACACTACAAGGCCCCAGCTGTGGCGCAACTGCGGCTGGGGCACCTGCACCATACGCCGGCGACCCGGGTTTGATTCCCACCCCGTGGTCCTTTCCGGATCCTTCCCCTGCTCTCTCTCCCATTCACTTCCTGTCGATTCTCTACTGTCTCTATCATGAAAGGCATAAAAAAGCCCAAAAAATATACTTTAAAAAAACGTAACACTACAATCGGCTGAGAGCTGAAAGATTGCAACATATAAGCCTTTCTTGTCCAATGTATTGAATATTAGGTGGATATACTACAGGTGATAGGGTAAAAAAAATCAACAAGCAGATATCACTATGAAACTTCACCAGTTGATTACTTAGATCAATATGAAAAATAAATATTAATATCAATTGTAATATAAAGTATTACAAGTTTTCTGAAATGTAATGTTTGAATATGCAAATAAGGTATGATGTAATTAAATATGCGCTGATATAGGCCTAAACTTAAAAAGATAAAATCTGAGTATTGGATAAAGTCAGTTTCATTTTTTTTCTTTTCATTTTGTTGACATTAGAGATGAAAAGTATTTTAGAGAGGGAATTATGGATATCTTGTTTAGTTATTCAGTAAATCAGAAAATACTATACCAGCCTTTTTAAAAAATCCATTTTCGCCATGTTTTTTGGGATAAAATGTCACGTACATCAGGCTAAAAATAATTTATTAACAAACCCCTCTGTAAAAACCTTCTAAACATGGTTAGGTATAAGACTGAAAGGTTTGGTGGATGTAGATGCTTGTGAAGTGGAGATTTTGTTCTCAGAGTGAGAGAGTCTATACAATGACCATGCCTACGCTAGTTCAATAAACATGTTCATTTGAGACAGAAAAAAATGATTTATACTCTGAGATAAAGTCATAAAATACCAAAACTCAATGGTCCCCTAGGCTGGGTGAACTCTGCCTGAGCTGCCAGCGATCTTAAATGATTAGTACCAGACTAGTGTTCCCCATGATTACCGTCAGTCTTGGATGAAATTCCCGGTGAAGTACAGCAGGTGGCGCAAAAGCCCACCATCTGAAAAAATGCAGCCTTGAACGTCGTAGATCATGATAACAAAAGGTGTAAAGGCCCCGGTACAGTTCACGCACCCGACTTGTCGTGCGACATGTTGACGTCACGGGGAACGTTGTAACCATGTATACTTGCGCGTGGTAGTCGCGACACAATTTGCAGTATTCTCCTGAACGGAGGCACGGTATCCATTGACGTTAATAATGGCAGTAGCAACTAGCTTCTTTGCTGATATTTCAGACTTAGCTTGCACAACTGAAGGATTAGCCTACCATCTCGTTTATGAGATGAGCTTGTGTAATCTCCCTAAATGGAAAGATATATATATTTTTTTAGGTCTAGCAGATATCCTTTGGTTGAAAATAAATCTCTTCCTTACCTTTTGCTGGAATACTTATGTGCCTCGGTCCTAGTCATTTCCCCCTAATATCCTCCTGTTGCAACTCTCACTGGTAACTTCGTTAACTTATCCAACGTAGTTCACGACTGTAAACAAATCAGTCATCCAAACGGCAACTCTCGCTGCAGCCTAGCCAAGTTAACTTCCCACTTTTCAAACTTACTATTATTCAAACTTCATGACTACAGTCGTTTTTAAAATGAATGGGCTTATTTAAGATGTTGGATAGGCTATATGATAATGCCTGAATGTGGTTTATGTGGTTGATGACTGTATAAGGACACTGGCTCCGTGAGCTTGGCTTCAATCTCTTCCTAGTTGTCGTGCGAGGTTGGCGCGCGCGGCTGATAAAAAATGTTCAGTGTCCGACAGGTCGGCGCGCGGCTGAAATGTGGCTTGCGACACAGGAAATTACGTCATTTTGACGTCACATTGTCGCGCGACAGGTCGGGTGCGTCGAGTCAGAGAATGTCTAATAAGGGGAGAAGGACCACTAGCGAAATACTTCCGCATGGTACTGCAACTAGACGGCGATCGCGAGCAAGTGATGAATGAATGGGTAGCAATGGAGCTGAACCCCCCAGTACCACATTTGTCGTTATATAATTTTTTCTCCTAAAATTGCATTAATGCATGCGATGCAGGATAACTTGACTTGACAATCAGCTGACCAATAAAATTTTTAATATGTGTTGTTATTCCTAAAAACCCTTTCAAAGTTTTCATGTCACGTGACACAAGCGAACCACTTTACGGCCATAGACCTAAAAGAAGGTTCAGCTTCACGACGGTCGTAATCGGTCGCGAGTGTCGCGAGCATCCATGAGCTAAATGCTAGCATGTTACAGGGAAAACGGCCCATCCTATGAAAAGCAGAAAGGACATGAGTGACTTTTTATTTCATTTCCAGTGGAAAACCTATACTCAGGTAGCTACTACGACAATGTACATTAAGAAATGAAGTTGTCAACTGTGAAAAAAACGAGTTCTAGCCGCTTAGCCCCATAGACCACAATTCATTTATCACTTGCTCGGCAACGTCCCTAGCGGAATTTCAACAGATTGCAGGAACAATCCGGTACAATGGAGTTAATAGGAAGTGGACCGGCTCTCCCTAAAGGGGCTCTGGTCGAGTATACTTTTGGCATAAGGCGTCAGAGAGCACCCAAGCACAGACCCAGAACTTTAAAGATTGGTTGACGCCAGTCAATCGTCATCATCACCATTATATATGGAACTAGGCTGCCACTTAGGCTATCCCTTGGCTACTACAATGCTGGCATCATGTGAAATGTTTTTCTTTCAATATTAGCCTAGGCTACAATACGCTTCATCGTTCCTTTCCCTATTCTAATTTCCTTATTCTTGGATTTATTTATGCGATTTTTACTTTTACTTATAGGAAGTAGTAAGACATTTGTAAACTAAATTCCAATCCTGTCTAGGCCTACAAAACCCTAGCCTACTCCAGTTCGGTTGGTGGCAGTAAAGAGAAAAACTGACAACTAGTAAGGCGCATAGGAGAAGGAAAATACAGGAAGTAGTGTGACGCATGTCCTGTACAAGTGCATGGCGGAGTCTGAGTGGATGCACAGAAGCAGTAAGTGATCAGAAATAACTAGTTAATGGACAAACTTGGAAGGTGATATCACATTAATACGTCGTGTAAGCACCAAACTGAGATTTCGTTGGGTTTGTGTTGTTTATTTTATGTCAGATAAGGCCATGGCTCACGGATTTAGAAGCAGCAAGCAAGACTTCGCTTTCGGACCGTGGAAGATCACTGCAGCGAAAACACACATAATGAAATCAAAAGACATTGAACGTTTAGCTGAGGAGATGCATATGCCTGCTCTTCCGGAGATGCTTTTCGGGGATAACGTCTTACGCATTCAGCATTCGGACGGTTTTGGCATAGAGTTCAACGCCATCGATGCCCTCAAGCGCGTAAATAATCTGCAAGACTCCGTTAAAGTTGCCTGTGCCCAGGAATGGCAGGAGAGCAGAGCGGATTCCGAACACTCCAAGGAAGTGGTGAAACGCTATGACTGGACATACACCACCGATTATAGAGGTACTCTGGTAGGAGAAGATATGAGGATTACACCAACAACCGAGCGCATAGACTTGGAAAAGCTGAAGGCGCGAGAACAGATAGTTTTCTTCGAGGACGTTCTCCTGTTCGAGGACGAGCTGCACGACCACGGCGTGTCAATGATCAGTGCAAAGATACGAGTGATGCCTACAAGCTTTTTCCTGTTGCTACGGTTCTTCCTGCGCGTTGACGGTGTTCTCATTCGCATCCATGACACTAGACTTTATCACGAAGCCGGAAAGAACTTCATGATAAGGGAGTTCAGTGCACGAGAGAGCAAAGTCTCAGAACTGAAGCATGTTCCACCAGCCCTGTACACAGACCCCAACGAGGTTGCCCAGTACCTGCCTCTACGCTTGACAGAGTGTGAGAAACTGGACTTTCCGGTGAAAGAATGAGTTGGATTGACAGCTATGTAAACCAGCTCTGAGGGGAATGATTTGTAATGTGCAGTGTCTTTTCAGATGTATTGAACAGACGGGCATGGGCCTACACCACAGCACTCAAAACTTGTGACACTTATTCTTTATTTGAATTTAAATGTCGGTGCGTTTGAATAATAAATTGGCCATGTTGTATGTAAACACTTTGTTTGCTGGCCTGCTATGATGGTAAACTCTGTAACCAAGGACTAAGCTAGTTTCTTGTTTTTGAACCCAAGTGAGGTTCTGTTCTTTTAATGGCATTTGGTTAATTGCATATTTGCACAGAATATCCAGTGCATGAAAACACCTAACCATTACAGGCAAGAGCATGCAGAACTATTTGCTTTTTACTGTACTTTCTGGACTAATTGAGTTGACATGTGATTGGTTTATTAAGGATTTTTGTAAATATGACTTCTGGAGGAATTGTCTCCTTTCCGATTCTACTGCCCAAATAGCTCTGATGATTTGAATAATTAAGGTACCATACTGATTAAAGAAGGCTTTATTATGCAACACATACTTGAGAGATCTTTGTGGTCGTCTTTGCACAAGGTAAAAAGCCCTTAAAAACAAGAGACAAAGGCTAAGTAAGATTCTTTCTGTGGCGTGTTATGATATGATGCACTCATTTGTGATTGTCATTGCAGAATTATGTGAAGGAACAGGGCAGGCAAGACAATTGGTCTGAGATGAAGGTTGTATGATTAACACCAATGCCATTTCTATGGCGTTCTAGCTAGGCCCCCAAAGCGCTTTACAGTGACAGGAAGGAGCCCCACTACAACTAAACCAATAAGAATGTATAGCACCCATATGCTCTCTTTATAATTAGGGAGTTCAAAACAAGACAAAAACAAAACCTCTTGTACTTTGCAATTAATTGTACGCTAACAACGAGAGTGAGCAAGACAATTAAGGGGCAGTCAACAATCAGGAAATCTGCTTCACCTGGGAGTGACTAATCCTGATGCAGATGCACCAAGGAATGTAACACATGTTGTTGTCACATCATGTACCCAGGGGCAATCCTTAACAGAAATCTACAGTTTTCCAAAATGCCCATTATCATTGCTTAGTGTATTGTCAGTAAAGAGCAGAATCCAAACTGATTTTCTTTTTAAAATGAATCCCACAACTATGGTATTTGCAGTGTAACAACAGTAATGGAAACAGTAAAATTAAAAAGTGTAGGAGTAGACAATGCAAGATACAATACAATTTCAAACATAATGAATAAATAAGTAAAACGGACACAGTGGGATGCACAGTTTAGTAAATGTTGCACATTATTGGTGTAAATCTTGGTGTGTGTGTGTGTGTGTGTGTGTGTGTGTGTGTGTGTGTGTGTGTGTGTGTGTGTGTGTGTGTGTGTGTGTGTGTGTGTGTGTGTGTGTGTGTGTGTGTGTGTGTGTGTGTGTGTGTGTGTGTTACTGGGAGCTGTGTCTGACGGCAGTAGGAAGAAAGGAGCTGTGGTGCCTCATTCCAGGTGAAGCAGTCTGTCAGTGAAGGAGCTGTCCACGGATGTGGGCGTTCTGCATGGGGTGAGTGGAATTCATCAGGCATAGCTTAGTCATCTGTCTGCCTTCTACTACTTTATCTGGGTTGAGCCTGTATCTTGGGACAGATCTGACTTTCATAATCAGCCTTGCATCTGTCAGTGGTTAAGATACTGCTGCAGCAGACCATTGCATAGATTGCTAATGCCACCATATAGTCCAGTCCAGTCCAGTTAATTCCATGCCCATAGATTTTACATTGACTGCTATTTGGAGGGTACCCCCTGCCTTAGTCTGCCCCATAATGCCCAAAAACAAGACTGCAGGTCTGGGAAGCTGCCAAGCAGGCCCTGATGAGGGGAAAGAAGCCACTGCAGGTGATGCTCACCGACCAAGTGGTCCACCACCCGTTCTAGCTGGTAAACATGCAGAGCCCATGCAGCATTTAGACAGGATCTGCTGGCAAGGTAAGGGGCCATATTTGGAGCTAAGCTACTTGTGGGCACTGACATACTGTAGCTCTCAATGCTACTGTCACTCAGGGGACTCTTCTTACTGCCACCATCAGGTAAGAGCCAGCCACATTAACATTTTGCCTAGACAATCCTCCAAGCCACTGCAAAAGAAATCATCGCAATTCAAGGAGATCTGCTAATGTGCTGCTCTCCAAAGGGATCCTGGTACCATGGTGACGGGTGCAACCACAATGCCAAAAAAACATTTATGAAGTCCAGGGCCCGTATTCACAAAGCATCTTATCTTACCACTAAGAGTACTCCTAAATCGCGCTAGAAGATTTTAGTTAGGAGTTTTCCTTTAAAAGTTATTCACAAAGCCTTTCAGACCTACTTTTAGTAAGGAGAAACGCCCACTCCTAAACTAAAAGTGAGTCTTCGTTGCTATGGTTGACGTCATTACTCATGCACGAGCTTGATGAAAGTGACCACCTTGATTGGCTGGTGATTATAACGCGGGAATGATGGCAAACCTCCCCTACAATGACGAGTTGAGTGACAGGTGTTAGGTCTTATCTGGTGAGAATGCGTGCGCTATGTCGGGCTGTGAAGGATGGAACGGAAGATGATGAATAAATAGGCATAGCCTTAATGAATAAAGAGTAAAGCAAGCCTAGGCTTAATGAAACACTATGGACTGGAGCAGTATATTTGCAACATGTTTTAAATTAATCTGTATGAAAACACGTAGCCTGCAAAGAGGAGAAGCGATTTAATTTAATTAGGCACAATAAGACGTTACATTTAGTTTACATGCAATGGTGGTTTTGGTTGTCGGTGGCATTATTGCATTTGCATCCTTAGTTGCAATGCACATTTATTCCCTTGCATGCATGACTAGCGAGCTCCTGCACTGCACGGTCATTTCAAAACATCGCGACGTGAAATGCCACTAAAAGCGGGTTGTGAATAGCCTAGCTCTTAGTGAGTTAGAAGTCCTCTCGAGTTCTTTTACGCTGTCCTAGACTTAGGAGCTACTTTTAGGCTTGAAATGCTTTGTGAATAACTTTTAGTGAAAAAAATTAGGAGTCATAAAGTTAGGAGTGACACGCCCATTATTTTTAGGAGTTCCTCCCTAAATTCGCCAGTTAGGAGCCACTTTTAGCCCTAAAATTCTTTGTGAATACGGGCCCAGGCCAGCATGCATTGCGTTAAGCCATGGTATTTAAGTAGAGTACTTCAGAAAACTAAGTCTTGTGCATCCAGAATATGAGAGTAAAATGAATTAATGACGAGTAAAATGAGTTGATGACGTTTCACGATTGATGATGAGTTTTTGACAGATGTGACCGTTTGTTTCTATTATAAGACGAACAAATACAAATATGCATGACTTGTTTAAATATCAAAAATTGTCTGTGGTAGGTTTCATTCACTGGACCATGAATATATGCCAAAATATAAAAAATAAGTAACTAATCCTAATATTAATATTAATTTTTCAATTTTGTGTTACAATAATTCCATCAAAAATACAATATAGCACGTTGATTTAATCTAGAACCGATTCTATGCACAACTTCCCAACTGTGTGTGTGGTGTGTGGTGTGTGGTGTGTGTGGTGTGTGTGTGTGGTGTGGTGTGTGTGTGGTGTGTGTGTGGTGTGTGTGTGGTGTGTGTGGTGTGTGTGGTGTGTGTGGTGTGTGTGTGTGTGTGTGTGTGTGTGTGTGTGCGCGCGCGCGCCTACAACTTTTTTTTTTTTTTTTCAGGTTAGAATGTTGCCGCCTGATAAGAGCGTGTTGTTTCTACGTATCAGCGCGAGACTCCTCCCCTTCCCGTAGTTTCACTTCCATACTTTTCGAGGGGCGTTGGCAAGACGGAAGCTACTTTCCTTCCGACAGTAACATTTAATTATTATTTATCAGATTTAACTCCCATTTATTTAATCAGTTCTTAATAATGAAACAGCAGGTGTTGACCCTTCTCTTGCTTACAGTCCACTTCTGTTCATGTAAGTAGCCTACTGCTAGCCTACACAATCAAGATGAATCGACAGCATGACTTCAGCCTGTTTATCGGCTAACGTTAACAGCTAGCAAGAGTTCGTCGTAATGTCACCTTAATGTAGTTGTTAAGCACGTCAAGCTTAATGTTATAGAATGCCATACGACACTGTTCCATCTGCTAAATGACCTTTATTGTGTTTACTTCAGCTGAAAACCAATATTCGACACTCGGTGGAAGTGTTACTTTTTCCCCTGGACGTGACCAAATCAGGAGCATCGTGTGGAAATTTGGGAACGATAAGGTTGCAGAGTATGATCCAATCTTCGAGCAAGATGTCGCGTATTATGGAGATTTCAAGGAACGAACAACGTTGGATATTAATTCTGGCAACATTACAATAACTACGTTGACTGAAAAACTAAAGGGAACCTACTCAGTTGAGGTTAACAATGAGGTGTTGGGGACGAAGTTTGTTATCGAACTTGTTCGTAAGTCAGTTTGCCCAGTGTTGGCCTATTCTTTCAGATTAATTTGAAGAAATAGCCTACTCACTCTCTTTCACACAAGCTCATGTCACATACCGAGACATGGTTATAGGCTACATTAGATGACCATACATTTGAGCAATGAGCAAAACTTTGCATAGGATTTCTCCACATTGCTTAAATCAAATTCAGAAAAAATCCTGTTTGTGTGAAAGTCGAATGAGAGCACTGGACATCACAGAGCCTTTCACATAATTGAACAATTATCAGTAGGCTAATTGACAATGTCCATTGCTTTGACCTTTCTGTTAACCACTAATAACTGCTGATCACATTAAGTAATTTCATTCCAAATGATTTTAGGATCTCACAGCTTGTGTTTCTTGACAGTTTGTGGTTGCATCTAGGGCTGCACAATTATGATCATCATCATAATCACAATATCATCCAATGCAATTTCACAAACAAATAATTGTGCACAGTTAATTCTGACTTTTGTATTAATTTCATCTTCATTGACTATGCCACTTCTGGTTGGTGGGAATGCAATGTGTGTGAGGGGCACAAAAATTCTGATTGGTGACGACGTTCACAGTCGGCAAGAGTGATGTGCTTCTTGTGCGCCTGGCGTGCTCACCAATAGGTCATTCCACGTCAGTTCAACCAGAGCGCACGCACTTACGTCTCAAAATAATACCATGTGTACCTATGTTACCTAGGAGACACTCTGTAAAATGTTTTTGTGCTAAGAGCAATACTTTTCAAGTAACAGCCAGTTTTACGGGGGGGAGGGGGTGTCAAATGTTCTGCCTCTTTTTTTGGTCAAAGTTCACCCATCGCTCAAGAACTAAAATATGTAGGCGGCTCAAATTTTGCAGGCCGGTGCAGAAATAGGAATAGTGGATGATCCTGCATGGTCATAGCAGTCCCTCAAAGTTGATCAAAAGTGTATTGGAGTTCTTGGTGGGGCTCTGTTTAGGCCTTCAGAAGACACATTTTACTCAACATAGGCTCCTGTTTTTTTTCTTATTGAGATAAGTAGAAACACTCTCAGAAAAAGCAATGAAGAGAAAATAAATTCCATCAGGGACAGGGACTGAACAGCAGACCTCACAAGTTTGAAAAATAAATTTGGATATTCAGAGCACCCTAACACCTTGTGGGAATATACAAAGATTGTTTTAATATTTTTTTCTTTAATCTGCATTACCTCTTCTTTTTAAAAACACCAATCTGACTTGTCTTATGCAAATCTTTCTTTTTCATTTCCCACCCTGAACATGGGTAAAATGCACCATTGAGATCTATGTTTTGTATAGAGTAACCACTAGGTGCCACTAAAATCACTGAATCACTGAAATCGCAGGGGTGGGGACTAAACATATTGATCTCAATGGTGCATTTTGTCCATGTTTAGGGTGGAAAATTAAAAAGAAAGATTTGCATAAGACAAGTCAAATTGGTGTTATTTTTCAAACTTGTGAGGTTCAGTCCCTGATCGAATTTCTTTTCTCTTCATTGCTTTTTCTGAGAGTGTTTCTACTGATCTCAATAAGGGATCCGTAAAACTGGCTGTTACTTGACAAGTATTGATCTTAGCACAAAAACATGGACAGGAGTGTCTCCTTGGTAACATAGGTACGCATGGTATTTTTTCAGATTTGTTTTTGATGCAAGTGCGTGCGCTCTGGTTGAACTGACGTGGAATTACCCAAATCAGGGGAGGATATTTCCCCAAATTGTGCAGCCCTAGTTGCATCGTTATAGTTTCTGCTATGGTGAGTGAGTGAAAGAGACTGATCTTGGATTGAGTGTTTTAGGATTCTCTTCTTCTTTGTTCATTTTTCAGCGAAAGTGATAATTGAGAAAAAAATTATTCTGATTTCCTCTGATGGGGTCACCTGTAAGCTAAACTGCACAGCCAAGCCATCCTCTATTGAATACCCCCTGGAGTACAAGTGGATTCCAAACGGACAGCCGAGCGAGGAAACGAATATACTGATTGTCAATAAGGACGAGTGGTCCAAATCATTCACTTGTATTGCAAGTAATCAAGGAAGTCGGGATGAAGCTGCAGTAACTGCGAAAGACCTTTGTGAAGGTGAGGAGACATGATGTTAAAATTAAGATTTGTAGCACCAGCCATAAAATCTTTCGCATCGGTATAAAACTTCTAAAATCGAGAAGTTGAGAAGAGCAAAAGGTATCAGCATGACCTGTTGTTTTATTGGTAGTTGTGTTTTGTAAAAACAAAACAAAAAGCACTGTCAGTTCCAGTTTGACTTTTCAATGAGGGTCACTGGTCAGTCAGGAAGAGGTCATGCCATGGATTTTTTTTTTTTTTTTTCATATTTCTGAGTTTTTAGATTCGAGTATATTCAACTTAACTGTCATTGCACAAGTGAAATACCACTAACGAAATGCAGTTTTACATCTAGCCAGTGATGCAAAACGAGTAGGCTAACTGACATGTCAAAAAGTGCATCCATATGAAATGCGTCACTACACCGTTCCATGCATACACATAGAAGCGAACGGTCCCGGTGGACTTTTTCTTTGACATTTTAATATTGAAAGGTGTTGTGTGGATTCTGCATTGTTTGTTTTAAACTGAAATGAAAATGCAAAGCAACAGGGCGATTACCCCAAACTTCTAGCCTACCTCTACTCTGCTTGCCTGATCTGAAAGCACCTCTTCTCGGTCGGAAGATAGGCTTACTTTCACTTTTGGCCAAACAATCACTTGCTCGATTCGCAAGGACTTGGAGTTGGATTTTTTGGATAATAGGACTACACACAATTAGGCTATACATTCTTTTTAAACGTAAACGTAGACGTAAACGTATCACGTAGTTTACAACTACCAATTGAAATCAAAGTAACTTACATCGATTCCCCTCTCAAAGAAGCACACGCACTTCAAACAATCATGCGTTTCACAGGCAGGCTAAACCGAGCGCGTAATTTAGGCGCTCCGTTCGCTAAAATAGTTTAGAATACTCTATTTTGTTTTCACACGTAGCCTACACGTTGCTATCACATCTGATGTCGCCAGTTGCACTGATCATGGAAGGTGGTTGATGTGGCCTCCCTGTCAGTCTCACACGCGTGTATTGCATTGTGTATTATTGCCTATACCAACTGTATCAGACCTTTTAAGCTCTCGCGGGCCACATAGCCTATACTGTATCAGATCCTTTAAGCTCTCGCGGGCCATATGAAATGAGGTTGCGGGCCGCATTTGACACCTATACCATAGACTGTATGGAATGCACGGCACAGAAAATATATTGAATTGTATCGAAAATTAAGTAATCTTTGCGGTATGTCTATCGCAAGCGTTGATATCGCGATAACGATAAATTTTAGATATATCGTGCAGCCCTATAGTCCACCCTTTGCAGCTATAACAGTTTCGGCTAGCTGTTTCCACAAAGTTGGGTGCATGGAATTGTCCAAAATCTATTGGTTAATGCTGTAGCATTCAGAGTTCCTTTCACTGGAACTAAGGGGCCAAGCCCAGCTCGGGAGTGGCCCCTTCCTGTTCCAACATGACTGCACCAGTGCACAAAGCAAGGTCCATAAAGACATGGATGACAAGGTTTTGTGTGGATGAACTTGACTGGCCTGACCTCAACCCAAACGAATACCTGGGATGAATTAGAACGGAAACTGTCTCCTCGTCCAACATCAGTGTGTGACCTCACAAATGCGCTTCTGGAAGAATGGTCTAACATTACCATGAACACACTTCTAAACCTTATGGAAAGCCTTCCCAGAAGAGTTGAAGCTGTTATAGCTGCAAAGAGTGGACCGACGTCATATTAAACCCTATAGATTAAGAATGGGATGTCACTTAAGTTCATATGCAAGTCAAGGCAGGTGACCCAATACTTTTGGCAATATAGTCTATGTATATATACAGTATGATATGTCCACAATGTTAAGGAGATTTTGCAACATCCTACTCTCAACAACCAACTCGGTTGTTGAATGTTAAGGATGGATAAAGTAAATGTAAAGTGAAATGTTTAACACTAATGGCTACTCAAAGTGCTTCACACAGACATAGACAAGGACAGCATAAATAATATAACACACCAGTTGTCTCCACCAGGCTCTTAGACTATGTTGTTAAAATGTTGTTTGTGGTGTCATACTTCGTCCAGCAGATTGAAGGCAGTGTATCATCAGGCTATAAATAGTCAGGGGGCCAAAACTGATATTAAAACTTTGTCGGACACTTTTTGGTACAAGCATACAACCTATCCAGTATTGATATTTAACCCCTCAACATGAGTTCTAGACAGGTTGTCAGCTTAGAAAATGTTATTTTGTCCATTTTAACACTATATTCTTGAAAATGGAAAAAGCGGATTTTTCCCCCAAAGTGCTTCCTTTTTCTTCTATGTTACCTATACTGTAATTTTGGGCAAATGTGTAATATAATCCAATTTGTGTGCAAGCATGATCATTAAAAAATAATGATCAATAAATACCACAAGAGTATCACACCACAAGGGCCACTGTTGTGTCAGGGGGCCAATTCTGAAAAGGGCTTCCGTTAAGACTTTTGCAGACATGTTTTGGTTCAAGCTGTCAGTGTCACCCTATTTTCTTTTTGTTAGAAGACACAAATAGGTAAGATATCAGGGTGGTTGTGAAGACAAAGTTAAAAGCTTGTAGGGAGAGACATGCAATGCTGCACAAGTTATAAATTTAAACATTACAGTGAAAATGAAGAACTGTAGATGGTGGTGTATAGTGCTATTTAACTTCATTAATATACCAGGTTGTGACACAAATTATATTTAATGGACACATTACTATAGTTATTCATTCAATCCAAACATAACTGCTCTCTCACTTCTTTAGGGTTAGGGGTTAGTAACTAGTTAGCAATAACAACTTTGTTATAGTCGTATGGCAAAGGTATGTTTTTCCCCTGTAAAACCCGGGAAGTTAACTGAACTCAAATTATTTGAGTACTGTAAAGCCTGGGAAGCTAACTTATCTGAAATTATTTGAGTAAACCGGATGCCTTGACATTTGAGTTTGGCAACTCATTTAATTTGAGTGTAAATAAGTCATTCAACTGGAGTTATTAGTATATTGTACAGTATGTATTGCATTTTGTGTTGGGATAACTTAAAGGAGTCAAGTAAACTACACTAATTGTATTCACCTAATAACAACTTGAGTGAATTATCATGACAAGTAAGAATTATGTAGGCACACACGAAAAAATGCAATGTACTCAATGTGTGAGCTATCATTTTCTATGGATTATGGGTAAATGCTTCTTTGATTTTCTAATAAGTATTTGTTCTCTTAGCTGTTAACTGTGGCTTCTTACTGTTTACCAGGTGATGGGCAAAAATATTGTGTTGATGATTTTCAGAATATCAGATATGCCATTAAGGAGAAGCCCATTCTCAAAATATAAAGAACATTTTAAAGTTCACTTTTTCTTGGCCTAATGCAAAGTTGATTGCATTTCCCAATTTGACTTTGACCTATAGTCACTTGAAAGTGTCACAAAGTTGAGTATCCCAATGGTGTGATTGAGCCTCCTATTGTCTGTCTGTATTGTCTCTTGGGGAGATACAGACGCATTATGCATGTTTACATTGAGTAACTATATTACCCCTCTTATGGACAGGATATGAGCTTCAGGTGTAAAGATTTCAGGATTTTTTTATAGGTTTAAATTTCTATGAAATGAATAGGATTACTGCAGAATGATGGTAATTGTGAAACATAATATTTATCACCATGGCAGTACTGGCCATCATGATATACTGTATCTTCAGATTATCATTACGTCTGTCAGAAGCATTACACATGATCTAAGATTTTAAAATCAGCCCACAGGCCAAGTCTGTTGTGGATAGTCATCTGCTTGATGGTGTGTGGTGTCAATGTAAATAACACAATAACATAACTATAGTATAGCCGTCAATATAGTTTAACTATTGCATTTAAGATTAAATTTCAGTCAAGATTAATATGTGATAATGTGTTAAGAATACTATGGACAGTGATATTCTGGGAAATGTAATGTGTGGTCAGCCATTTCTTATTGTGAATATACTTCTTGCCATGATTACTTAATTGAAATTAGTGGCATGTACAGTCATGGCTGAAAGTGTTGGCACCCCATGCAATGAATAATGTATCATGAATAAATAAATGTTCTTCCTTAAAAGACTGGGGTCATACGTATTGGCACCCCTATGTTAACCCTATGTTCTCAACTCCCATAGAGGCAGGCAGATTTTTGTTTTTAAAGGCCACTTATTTCATGGATCCAGGATACTATGCATCCTGATAAAGTTCCATTGGTCTTTAGAACTAAAATTGCCCCACATCATCACACACCCTTCACCATACCTAGAGATTGGCATGGTGTTTTGTTCAGTTTTGCTCAGTTAGCCTATTAGCCTGTTTGATGCTCATTTAGCTCAATGCAAATCAAACCAGCTAATAGGCCAACTGAACAAAACACCATGCCAATCTCTAGTTATGGTGAAGGGTGTGTGATGATGTGGGGCTATTTTAGTTCCAAAGGTCAAGGGAACTTTATCAGGATGCATAGTATCCTGGATCCATGAAATAAGTGGCCTTTAAAAATCTGCCTGCCCCTATGTTAACCCTTTGTGTTAAATTCCCATAGGGTTACATAGGGGTGCCAATACATTTATTTATTTGATACATTATTCATTCACATAGAAAGTTGGTGTCCTTAAAGGTTGGATATTTTCTACTTCTATTACTTAAGGCATTAAGATCAATTTCCAAAAGATGATTTTACATTCCTCTTTTTAGTCAACTTTAACATGGGTGCCAACACTTTCAGCCATGACTGTATTTTACTCAAGTTGAAATTAGGTGAATAAAATTAGTATACAGTAGTTTACTTGACTCCTTGAAGTTATCCCAACACAAACTACACACATAGAAATAACTCAGCTGAATGACTTATTTACACTTAAGTTAACTTCCCGGGTTTTACAGTGCAGCCAAGCAGTGGTGCTCAGGTAGGCAGCCAACAGAAGGTACCTAGGGACCATGTCCATGTGCTCAGTCTGAGTCCTGGTCAGGGACATCGACACTGCCTGGAACTGCACTGACTTCCACTTTCCTCATCCACATATCGTCAACTCCAAGCACCTGACCTGTACTCACCAAGCTCCAAGCACCTGACCTCTGTGGTTAAAAGCTGGGGGGAGAGCATGCCACCCTTCATGTGCCTTCTTCTGTTGGCTGCCTATACCCGAGCACCACTGCTTGGATGGGGAAAAATACCTTTGCCATACGACTATTACAAAGTTATTACTACTAACTAGTTACTAACCTCTAATCCTAAAGAACTGAGAGAGCAGTTATGTTTGGGTAGAATTGATAACTATAGTGATATGTCCATTAAACATAATTTGTCACAATCTGGTACATTAATGAAGTCAAATAGCACCATAGACCACCATCTACAGTTCTACATTTTCGCCATAACATTAAAATATTACAACATGTGCAGCAGTGCACTGTCTCTCCCTACAAGCTTTAAACTTGGCTTGACTCATTCCCATAGATAGGGGTACTGATTGATAGGGGTTTTGGAATGCTATGTTATGTTTCCAATCTGATATTCACTTTGAAAACTGGTTCTCTTTAGGCGGAGATTGTTTTTTTCATGTTCTAGGTCTGTTGTCTCTTATACTGTACAATAAATGTTAATTCTGACACTTCAGCAGACATCCCACGAGTGTTAGCTTTCATTCCATTTTTATCTATATGGTCCTTGTGGTTGTGGAGATATTCAACATTTATCGTTGGCATGTCATGTTGAGCAGGAAACCAAAAAATTGTCCTGAAATTGCTTGCACAAGTCAAAAATTTTTTTTTTTGCTTGACAACCACCATAATATCTTACCTATGGGTGTCTTCTAACTAAAAAAATAGGTTGACCGCTTGTACCAAAACATGTCCGCAAAAGTCTTAACGGAAGCCCTTTTCAGAATTGGCCCCCTGACTAAAAAGTAGAGTATCCACGCACATCCTACGTCAATTTAGCCCGGGTGCAGGATCTTAAAGAGTGATACAAAAAGATAAAAAGTATCCGCACACCAGTTTAGCTCCCAGTGAGAATTTTCTTTAATGAAGCAACGTTCGAGTAAAAAAAGCTGAGGAGGAGCTTTTTTTGCTCGAAACGTTGCTTTATTAAAGAAAATTCTCACTGGGAGCTAAACTGGTGTGCGGATACTTTTTATCTTAGTGTATCATCAGGCTACCTTTACCTCCTGAACTTTTGCAAAAGTCAAAGACTGTAAAAGCTGTCATTTTTAGAATATCATTTTTGCAATCCTAAGCATACGTAAACATAAGATGTATTTCATGTTGTTACTGCAAATACTGAATACCATAGTAATTGCTGTTTGTATTGTCATGTGCTCTATAGGATCTGACCTTACAGTTCCAGTTGCAGTAGGAACAAGTTTTGGAATAGTGTGTCTTCTAGCTCCAATAGCTCTTTATCTAAAAAGTAAGTATCATTTTTTTTTTTTTTTCAAAAGTGTTTTGCATGTGATAAATTACTCACAAAGTGGTTTAGATATAAATCACATAACAGTGGGCCCTATTTTAATGGTGGAAACCGCTCATTCTGCCCGGGCGGGTTGTGTCAACTCCACCGCTAAGGCATGAATGTTGGATATATGGAGGTGTGGTCACATGTTCCTCTCACAGACCTTTAAAGGTCTGATTATTTATCTGGCAGTGTGGTGCATCGTTCCTACATATTTCGGTACTACTAGCTAGGAAGCAGCATGGATGCAATGAATGCAAATAACAATTCCTCTATTGTGATATTACTGCTTTGCATCGTAATGCAAACATTGCTCAGTATTGTTGTTGGATTGGCTTCAGCCAAATCTTTTGAGAAGAAAGCACTGCACAGGTTGGGGAAAACTGCTCAACGCATCACCACCTCCATTCTCCTCTCCATTGAGGCCATCCAGGTCAATTGATGCTTGCGTAAGGCGTGCAGCATCATCAAAAGACTGTTCCCACCTCAGTCACAGACTGTTCACCCCACTCATTACAGGACACTGTACTGAACTCTAGCTCTGCCTACCGGTGACATCCAACAAACAACCCCCTCCCCTCCCCCTGCATCCTTACCTGTTGTGTTGTCTATGACCTTGCCAACCCTGACAGGGACAACAAGGAGGCGGACATCTGTAAACCAACTGTGTACTACTGTCTACACTGCACTATATATCCTGTCCTGTCTATGCACCACCTGTCTATTCTTTGTATATCACATTGCACTTCTCTGCCTTTTTGCAGAACGTGCTAAAACTGGCAACCCAACATCAGACAGTTCTGCATCTACCACCGCAACATATAGTAAAGGTATGTTTATCTGGACATACATTGTGAAGTGATATTTGGAGGGTGTCACTGGACATTCACGCATGCTCTAACAGATTAAAACAAAAATGAAACCCATTGATGTAGTTGTTTCCTAATGTATTTCCTTATTGTGTTACATGTGTTACATTCTCTTTGGCTGTTTTTTTTATGTTTGCAGCACCCTCGGGCACAGACAATGACAAGGACTAGAATTCATCAAATTGATTGCTGAGCTGGTTGGGGTGAGTGTTTTTTTTGTTTTTTTACGCTTTTTTATAATGAGTGTACTCTCTTGATCAGCCTACGACATTCTGAATGAGTGTCACAATGGCAGACCTGCCAACCTGTACGCATTTTGCATAGCAAGGACAAATTTTCACATCAAAGTACGCCGGTTGTTACTTTTTTCTTACATTTCCAGGTTAGCTGGTGTGATATATCAATGGAGACTGTTTCCAGCACATTTCATACAATCCCTCTAGTTGCAGTGTTCGCTGGTGCTGTGCTAGTCTGCTACTAAAAACACCCTTACCCACAATAAATTATTAATTAAAAGGCCAGACTTTCGATGTAAACGTTGATAGAATAATAGCCTGGAAATTAGGTCCTATGTCCAAAATTCCGACCTACTGCCCGTTTGAAAACTAAACATTACATTATATTTGGCTATCGCTTTTTAACCAAGGCAACTTAAAACATGGTAAGCAGCAGACATCCAACCTCTCCAGAAAGCTCCCTGGAGCATGTGAATTAGAAACTCCTGCAAATCTATTTCATGCAAGGACGAGACACTGAGAACAAGTGAGAAACTAAATCTCCACTGAGTAGTGCTGTGCAATACTACGGTATATATCGTTGGTGTACGACAGAAAAATGTCTATCGTACGATCCAGTTCTCTACTGTTTATATCGTAATTTTAACGTGTGTGGCTGTGACTGCTCAGATAATTTAACTGCAGGTGCGTTGCCACTTCTCACAGCGGGAAACGTAAACTTAATTTTCTGACTCGGGATGGGTGGCCAGGCAAATGAACGCAGCTAATGGCAAACAAATTAAACTTTTATTGAAGTTGGCATAAAGACTAATGTTGCCCGGTGAACCGATACTACAAAAGTATTGCAATACCCTGAAATTACTTGAAAAAGAGAATCCGCACACTGTCCTTTACGCATGCAAACATTTATTTAGTATTCACAATAATTTGGTGGACCCCCGCTTGAATATCACGGTAGTAGAGCACATACAGAGATCTTGTATACACACATAGGGCCATATTATGCAGACGGCGCAGTGAGCTTTTGCCACTTGCGCAACTTATCATTACTATTCTCAGCAAGCGCATCCTTATTTTTTTTTTGCCGCAACTGTACGTTCTCTAGATAGGAGATGATATCGCGCCCTAATGGGCGTTTCAGTGAAGAGAATAGGCGTGGTCCGGCGCAAAGCTCGCCAGTCGCTAATATATGGATGCAGAAAGTAAGTGCGCCACTGACCAGGAAAAACCTAGTCTTGAATCATTCGCGCGTAGCTGAAAGGCTCTTTTATGAGCGCATGAGGCTTGGGGATATGGAAGAGTGCACAGTGAGTGCATGCACACACCCTACTTCTTTCATCAGCAGGAGCACGCAGCCAGAATATAATTAGATAATATTTGTCCGTTTCTCGGTTTTAGGTTTGTGTATTGGTCAGCAAAAAGTAGCCTACATAGCATAACAACATCCACATGCAATAATACAACAACAACGTCTAACAGTGACCTGCTCATTTAGACAACATTACACAGCCCTATGGCTAAGTTGGCTTTAGTTTTGTTCTAGCATACCTTTAACGTCTGGCATTAAACAGCTGTAGTGTTCTGACAATTGTCTACCTTGTTATTGCTCATCTGGAATAACTCCTCTAGCTGCCTCCATCCTCCATCCTTTCTGTTTTGTTTGTTTAAAAGAACTTGCGATATCCATGATGAGTAGGCTATTGAGTTAGTGAATTAGCTTCACATTGTGTGCTGCCGAGTAAAAGAAAACAAGTAGCCTAGTTGCGCGCCGGCGTGCGTAATCTCTCCTGTTCAAACTAAATGTGTGCGCGTGGATATAGCTCTGTATTAAGTTAATTTTGATAACGTGTTGACTGACTTTACATAAAGTAGAACATTGTAAATAGCCTGATGGCAGGCAGCAAATGGGATGCTGTGCATATTTGGGAGGGTACAGTATGGTATGCCAATTTGGTGTGAATACACACACACACACAAGGGAAATTTAATAATGATAATGATCAATAGTGAGAACTGGCTTCTGGCTACTGCTGCGGCTGCTGCGTTCATTCTGAAATCATCTATTTAAGTCATAAGCCCCGAGAGACCGTAGGCTAGTGTCTAAAACCCCCCCTTAGCTGTTCTAAAATCAGTGTAAACTACGGACTCGAGTGGCTTATTGCTTTTCTAAAATGATAACTATACGTCGATAGCAAGATTTCAGGAAATAAAGGCACAGCAAGAAAAATGTAACAATGTATTCATAGATAATCATTCTTCCGCCAAGACATATTTCCTCCATATGAATGGTTGCCATGCAACATCCAGACGCAGCTACTTTAACTTTTGTGCAAGTTGTGGTAGCGCATGAACGAAATGCAGTCAAGGTATATGTTTGTGTTGCATTTTATAACAGCATCGAACGCGATTCAGCAAATCGTCATCAAGGACCGGAAGTATCCCTGAGTTTAATGAATAATGGCATCATCTTTTTTTTTCACTCCGTTCCTTCAAAACTGCCAAGAGATTCATTTGACCATTTCTTCCCCACGCAGGAAGTTACAGGCCACCGGAACAGGAGCTCCCCGGTGTTCTTGGTTCAACAGTCAAGACATATTAATATTGAGCAACATGGAAAAGAGAGGCTCTTGACTGTTACGGCTTTTATCTTGTTTTTATTTTTTTCATTTTTTTTTACATTTATTTTATTATTATTTTTTTTTCTATCTGAACTTTTCTCTGATTTTGTGAAAATGCCTTATACGCATGAGGTACATGTGTGTCTGAATAGAATTGCTCCAGAGTTGCCTTATAAAGATCAGAATGCCCATGTTCAAATCAATGCACCCCTCATGAGAGATACAAATTCCAACTGACAAATGGGGAAATTCCTTAATGGAATTGCTTACATTTTAGCACTTCTTCAGAAGATTTTGGGCTGGATTTTCAGAATTTGTTGGTGCAGAAGAAAAAATGTTTCATTGTGTGTTTCTGCTGTAAATTAGAAATATAGAAATGTGTACAAGTGAAATCTCTTCAGCTTTTGTGAGCTGTTGACAAGGAGGACCACAAGAATGTACAGTAGGCATAGCACTTATAATAACACTGTGTTAGTCAACAGAACTGGACTAGATAGTTGGCTTAGATAGTTTTAGCTTAGATAGTTTTGATGTGCTCTTGAGGTCAGATTTTTCTCCCTACGATTGAGGAGTGCACTTATAAGTTTGAACCATCAAAAGCATGTTTGCACCTTTTAATGTACAGTATTTTGTAAATTATAGGCCACGGTGTGCAACAGGTGTGCAAGTGCAAGGAGTGGGCTATTGACATTTGAAGTGTGTGTGTGTGTGTGTGTGTGTGTGTGTGTGTGTGTGTGTGTGTGTGTGTGTGTGTGTGTGTGTGTGTGTGTGTGTGTGTGTGTGTGTGTGTGTGTGTGTGTGTGTGTGTGTGTGTGTGTGTGTGTGGTCCAATGTCCAATAATTAAAGCGTATGTGTTTCACATGAATGAAAATTGATCTCTGATTGTGACATTTAGGCTTAAGTCTGTCTGCTCCTGTAATGGAGTCATCTCTGCATACATTTCCCAACCAAATAGGCATGGTGCATGAAGGAGCCATCATGGTGGAGTGTGGTCTGTGTACAGTTAGTCCTGTCTGTACTGAATGACCAAATGTAAGTGTAATAAACATAGTGTGTGAACCCCAATACACACCTTTATCGGTGCTGACTATTGTATAGCATGATGAATTGTGATGATCACTGTTTTGTGTGCCTTGCTTCTTATTTTATATAAAAATATTGGGGGAATGCGAGGGATCTTTTTCAGTGTTATTATATTTTCAGCAAGATTTTTAGGTTGATTTTTACAAGTTCTTTGTGTAGGTGCTCATGATGTACCATTGTGTGAAATGTCATTTTCCTAAAACGTTCCATTAAAGCCTGATTAAGTCTCTGCTGTACAGTGTCCTGTAATCAACACCTTTGTTTCTGCCATTGATAGGCTACATAACTAACTCTCATTGAGATGTTCATGCGTATGTCTGTCTGCTTCCTGGGGCTCCTCACTGTACCGCAATGCAATCATCATGCCACGAATTACAGTGGCCAGTAGGTGGAGCTGTATAGGGCACTAGATAGCACAGAACATTTCTGAAGAAGAACTGTTGGTCAATGAAAGGTGTCTGAATCCAATGATGAGGGTGTAAAAGCCTATCTGCCGTGAAGGTTGTGAGAGACAATAGTTTTTTTTTTTTTTTTCAGAAAGATGGGAGGTAGTCATCCCACTCCATAAGGCAACGTAGAGGTCATCTGATCTCTGCTAAGGTCATATGTTTCCAAACTAATGGTCATAGACATGTTTAAAATGCAGTCACTCTGTTCCATGTATGCGTGATCCATGTAGGCCTATCATAATGTAATGGTAAAGTTATGTGTTCTTCGAGCATGTACTCATTGCATGGTTTTGAGTTTCAGTATTTAAATGATAATAAACTTAGATGAGTCATGAACATAAGACACCAGAAATAAACACACAGGTAAAGGACTGCAGTGACCTCATACAGGTATTTTGACGGGACTCCCGTTCAATCAATGGGAAGCGTAGGTGGGACAGGGGAAAGTTTTCTTTTCTTCTGCTGTTCTTTTAATGAATGAATGAAGCGGGCCTAGCTGGATAACCCATCAGTACAACGAATAAATCATTTGACTTTATCATAATTATGTGGATTCTTGTGCCTTGAATAGATAAAACATCCTGGATTTGTTGTGAGGACGATATACATTTTCTGTCTGTGTTATATAGCTCATGTCCACTACATTGCCAGCGTAGTTTAAATGTAATAGTTTGCCCGCCTTTTGTTGCGTCCTGTAGCCCTCTCTTTTGAATATAAAGAGAGCGTTTGTTGCAATTATATAAACTGAATCAATCACAATGTGTCGCTTCATTATGCACATATCTAATGCACTCTCATCAGGATCATTTCCATGCACTGTATGCAGGCCTATATGATTTCTTGCTGTAACAGTGTGGAAGAATGGGAGCCACTGTGGTACAACTGGCTACAGCGCCTGTAGGTCCAGGTGCCCACCGGGGACTTTGGTTAAAGTCTGACCCGGGTCATTTCCTGTCCCCACCCCATCTCTATTCCCCAGTCATTTCCTGTCTGTGTCTCACTGTCCTATCAAAAAGATGGAAAGTAGTCATCCCACTCCATAAGGCAACATAGAGGTCATCTCTGCTAATGTCATGTTTCCAAACCAATCATTCTGTTTCATTTGAATTGTGTTTTTATGTATCTGTAGAACTAGTTTTGAGCAAGATGTCATAGACACATTTACACAATGCTGTCACTTTGTTCCATGTAAGAATGATCCCTTCACACACATCGTTCCCGCACACGTTATGTGGTCTACTGACTCTTCCTCAATGGGTGCCTCTCATTTGGTGTTTTATACACCCTCCCTTTCTTCCTCGATCCTCGTCCTCACTGATCTAGATAAATAATGATGGGGCGGCAACAATTGGATAGTCTATCCAGTGTTAGTTAGAAATCAGTAAAATGCCCCTCGAGGACCGAGCATCGAGGATCAAGGAGAGTTTGAGAGACACCCAATGTGTCCCTCCATTACCTACGTCATTTCCTGATCCCACCCTGTCCCTATCCCCATCATTTCCTGTCTCTCACTCTCCTATCAGAAGTAAAGGCAAAAGCCGCAAAAGCAGCATGGGAACACCCAGACTACCAAAAACATATGCTTTAGAGAAATAATAATAATAATAGAAAAATACACTGGAAGAATAGAGGCCATTATGGACATTCTGACTGAACCGTTCTAAGAACACAACTGGAGAGGCTATATCACGCTTGTCAATTTGTTTCCATCTCCTAGTCCATCCCCTGCTGCAACTTTTATGTACACTTGCTTTTGTGTATGTGTATTTCTCTGTGAGTTTTCGCTTGTGAGTGTGTGTGGTGGGAGTAATGGGATGTGTGTGTGTGTATGTGTTTATGTGTGTGTGTGCATGTTTGTGTCATGTGGGTGTGTTTGTGCATGCGTGCGTGTATGATTATGTGTGTGTGCATGTGCGTAGTGTACAGTCACTAAAATGTACACATATTAATTTATTGTATGTTCCCCCATGGACCAAATTACACAACTGCATACATTCAGAGGGTGTCATAATGATCCTACAATTAAAATGTTGTGCAGTTTTGAACCTGTCAACCAAAGATATGTGATCACAATGCCTCATTTTGGATTGTTAATTTTTGACTAGGTGGCGCTATACATTAAATGAGTGGTTATGGGGTGGGTTGACATGGCCCCTAGGCCCTATGGTTCTCAAGATATTCACAGAAAACTATGTATGGCCATCTACAGGCCAGTTGGTGTATAGTAACATCAATTATTTTATTGTATGGCCCTCCCATGAATGGAATTCCTTGAATCTTGGCATGCCCTACCCTCCTTTTGGGGGGTCCAGTCAGCACGGGGGTGACGGGTCAAACCCCCCCCCCGAAAAAAACATGCTATCCTTGTGGGGCTGCATGCCCACCAAGTTTTGTGCCCCCCGGTCTTTCCGTGTCCAGGGAATCCTTGACGGAAAATTGCTCCTGTGCTGCGCGGTGGTCATAATAATGTTGAAGAATGTATGGCATTAAGCACACAACTGGAGAGGTTCATCCTAGAACTACACAGTTCCTAGTGTTATTTTCCTGTTTCCATACGCACACAGTAGGAACTGAGATGACTTAACGCATGTCGTAGATTGCACATTGTGTTGCAGGAAGTGAGTGGGTGGGGTGTTACTTTTCTCTGACTTTTGAAATGAGACAGTTTTTGGAGGTCACTTGAATTATGAAGAAACAAATTTTGCTTGTGTTGTTTTTATTTCTCAGCCATTGGATTATCCCAGGTCTCTGTAAGTGTTATTCTCTTTTTTTACCCTTTCAGAAGTGTTTTATTACACTTCAATCACACTCTGAACTTGTAAAATAACCATAGGAAGTTGCAGTTGCAGCAGGAAGGAAACGGAGCTCAAATTTATAACTCTTTTTCTACAGACTGTTATCGGTGCATTCCCTCTTGTATCAGAGTTATGTTTAAGCTTCCAAAAGAAGCATATATTTAGTTCATTCATTATTACGCATCTCTATACTGTCAGGGGACCCTGAGAGCAAATCTTCTTTAGTGCTGCTTCAAGACTATTTAAACGGTTGCATTGTACTTCTTTCTTCTTTACTGTATGAAACACTGATTAGTGTAGGCCTACACAATCTCCAACAAATTGCTCAGAAAAGTTGAACACTCACATTCCCTTGTATTGCAGTATAGAGTCATTTTCTACACGATGGCCACTTTGGTTGTACCAGGGTGCACAACCACTCACGCAGCCACAACCACAACTGATTTGCATAACCAGTGAATGTCCTTTTGCAAGTTTGCGAAAGCGTGGCAGAAAGGAGTATTACTGAGGTCACACAGGACAGAGGCACCCATTGAGGTAGAGCCAGCTAAAGCATGTAGCCTACTCATCTTTCAGTATCAGCCTGGGACTGATTTGGTTGTATCAGGGGGTCAGAATTTGACTGATTAGCTTGGCTGATTAGCAAGGCACTTCCTCGTCGCCATTTTCCAGAATATTTCCAGAAATACATCATGTCCGGTGCCGTTTTCCTCATGCTGATTGGTGGCTGTTCCACTCTCAGCTCATGCACGAGCTTAGTGTGGGCACGAGCTCTCCTTCTGTACCTTACATCAATCAATTGGCTTAGTAAAACGGCACCGGAAACAAGCCCCTTGAAACGGCCATTTTGAAGCCTGAAATGGCCTGAATGGGGGCGGGACTTGTTCGCTTTCTCCAGTTCTTATAATACCTCCATGGGTTGTATTTTAAAAGAATTTTCAAATATAATACTGATATGGGATTCAAAGTTGAAATCAGGGCCTTAAGATCACCCATGTGACCTGGCAGTTATAGGCCTATATAGCCAGTTACAGTGACACTTCAATCACTTACCCTTTCGTGTTGTCACTTGTTACAACTTCCTGAGGTTTAACGGCAGTTTTGGGGAGCTCAAATTCTAAAGAAACATGTCGTTCCAGTGGAAGTCTATGCGAGTGTTCAGAGTGTTAGCTGCTTATTGTATGTTGTTTATAGGGGTGGACGGTAACAAATGTTCTTGATTATACCATAGTTAGCTATAGTTAAACTAGATATAAATTAGTCAAAATATGACTGCTGCTCAGTTCTGCACATTCTCTCCGCAAAAATAAATGTCAACTTTTCTGTATCTCCTATTTGTGCAATTAACATGCATACAGTGGGGAGAATAAGTATTTGAACCCATGCTAAAGTTGACTAAAAAGAGGAATATAAAATCATCTTTTGATAGTTGATCTTAATGCCTTAATCCAACCGCTAAGGACACTAATTCTCTCTGTGATTGAAGAATGTATTGTAAATAAATAAATGTTCTTCCTTAAATACAGGGGGCATAAGTATTTGACCCCTATATGTTAAATTCCATATAGGAGCAGCAGGATAATTGTTTATATGTTTTCATTTTTAAAGGCCAGCTATTTCATGGATCCATACTATGCATCCTGATAAAGTTCCCTTGGCCTTTGGAATTTAAATAGCCCCACATCATCACATACCCTATAGCTAGAGATTAGCATGGTGTTTTTTCCAGTTATCCTGCAGTATTAGCCCGTTTGATGCTGTTTGAGCTCAATGCAGATCAAACAGGCTAATAGGCTAACTGGAAAAAACACCATGCCAAACGTGGTGCATTTCTATGCGGGTAAGAGGGATAACTATGTTGTGTGGCGGAATAACACTTGGGAGCACTTTGACTCATCACTCTTGCACTTTCAGTTTCACTTTGGAGTGAGGATATTACTGCACCGAGTGCTCAAGTGTTATTCCGGTTGGATTTTTACTAATTTTTAATTAAGGTATTAAAATCAGTTGTCAAAAGATGATTTTATATTCCTCTTTTTAGTCAACTTCTCTCCACAAAAATAAATGACGCTTGTCAACTCGTCTGTATCTCGTATTTGTGCAATTGATATGCATATACAGTATCTCCTACCCTGCATGTGCATGTGGATTTGTGCGCGTGTGTGCATGGGTGTGTATCTGTGTGCGTGTGCATGTATGTGTGTGTGTGTGTGTGTGTGTGTGTGTGTGTGTGTGTGTGTGTGTGTGTGTGTGTGTGTTTGTGTGTGTGTGTGTGTGCGTGTGTGTGTGTACGTGTGTGTTTGTGCCTGTGTGCGTGTGTGTGTGTGTGTGTGTGTATGTGTGTGTATTCCTGCATGTTAGTATCACCCTGAACCAGCGATCCTTTTCTCAACAGCACCATCTACAGGCCGATGGTGTACACAGTCACTAAATAGATAGATAGATAGATAGATAGATAGATACTTTATTGATCCACAGGGGAAATGTAAAAATGTACACATAAATTCATTTATTTTGTAGCCCCCCATGGACGAAATTCCACAAAACTTGGCATACTCCCAGAGGATGTCAGGTTAATCATGCATATGAAATTTGGTGCACATAGGGACAATTAAAGCAGTATAATATAGCATTTCATTTTTTTACCAAGGGGGAGCAAATCACAAATGACTGGTTATATGCTAAGTTGATATAAATAACCTTTATTGTATTTACTTCAGCCCAAGACAACAAGTATGTGAGACTCCACGAAGATGTTATTCTCTCCCCTGTTGGAGAACATGGTCCAGTCAAAAGCGTTGTGTGGAAGTTTGGGAATCATAAGGTTGCAGAGTATGATCCAGTATTTGACAGAACTATAACATATTATGGACTTTTCATGGGACGAACAACGTTGGATTTGACATCTGGCAACATTACAATATCTAACTTGACTCGCCAAGATGAGGGAAAGTACTCAGTTGAAATTAACAATGTGTTGTTGGCGAAGACTTTTTCTCTCAAACTTTTGGGTAAGTCAGTTTGCCAAGTGCTGGCCTTTTGTAGCTGTACATCTGATTGATTTGAACAAATGTTCGCACTTGCTCCCCTTATAAAAGCATTGGTCATCACAGGGTATTTACAAGACATTTTTATAAGCCTGTATATCTATTCAGTTGTGATTGCACTCATGAGGAGTCATAACCCTTACTTGCTACAATCTTTTGAGCTAAAAAGCTTTCATACGGCGTCATCGTCATTATCAAGAGGTCATAGAAGCTAAACTTTACTTCATGAGTGAAGTCATGGATATCTGTAAGTTATTTATATATCAGTAATTACAAGGCTATGAATGTATTCGTGTGGCAACACTTATGGGTGAAAATGTTCCCCTTGGAAATGAGACTTAAGTGCCACAGAGTGTGTCCCAGATTACGCGAATTCTGCCAATGTGCATTTGTTGCCGCAAACAAAGGCTGTGCTTTTGCAAGGTTACAAACATGGAATAGGGGAAGCTATATATGAAAACATTACTGTCATCGCTATTTATCAGATGTACAGATTTTTAAGCCTGTTAAAAAGATAGATAACGTTTCATCCACACAGCAGCAGCATTCCAGTTACGGCCATATTATTGAAGTTTGGAAAAGACAATATTATTGAACTTCATCCATTTGTGAGAGAGTCATATGGGAGGTTTATGAATTGTGTCTCCCTGAATGACTATACAGGCATGCTTACCATAAAAAGAGGATAGAGGGACATATTCAGGCGCGCTCAGTGCTGTAGTGAAGGTTAATTACACACGCAAACACGGTTAACCACCTGAAATTTCGGAAAGAGTTAATCCACCTCTCAGAGAGTTTATTCACCAATTGTAGCTTTTAACATTCAAATGTCACACTGTGTTATCCACATTCGCAACATGTACAGTACACTTATCAACAATCTAAGAAGCATGGTAACACTTTAGAATAACGGTCGCTTATAAAGCATTAGTAACACTTAGTAAATAATGAACTAATCATGAACAAAACATGTACAAATATTTGTAAATGAGTAAGAAATACTATGTTAATGTTATATATGTATGTTATTACTCATTTGAAGAACATTAGTAAAGGGCTATGTAATGATGAAATAGATAAGAAGTAAACATTTATAAACAAAATAAACAACTTCAGTCTATCCAAATGAACTGTGCATTATTTGTAGACTTTGCAAAATCTTCAAAATATTATTTGTAAATAGTTTGTATGCTATTTTTATGTAGTTCATAGCTGTTGTTATTGCATTAAGATTAGCTTGTAAATCATTTAGTGCGATTGAAATAAAAGACATTGAAACATTAATTAAGATATGCGCATACATACATATTTAAATGTATTAAATTTGGTTGAATATATCCATTGTATCCAGGAGTATTAGACAATATACTAATTATGAACAAAACATGTACGTAGTTTTTATAAATTATTAGGACATGCCCTGACAATGTGCAGGCAATACTTCCAAGAAGAAGTACAGAAGACATTCAACATTTATCGATAACTTGTTCATATGTTACTAAGCTTTCGTTTATCATAGCCTACAAGCCCTATGAGGAAGACTTCAAATGAACTGAGTAGCCCAGATTCACTTCTCTTGTTACTAATTGGGGGCCAAGCAGCGAAGCTGCGAGGACCCCATTGTGTTTCTATGTTTTCTTACTATTATTATTATTATTACAGTGCATGAAAATGCACTGTACTGTTCTTCCAAGGCTTCTTCTTATTACAGTGCATGAAAATGCACTGTACTGTTCTTCCTCGGTCTTCTTCTTCTTCTTCTTATTATTATTCTTCTTCTAACGCACGCAAATCAGCCTCAACCGCTTAACGTAGAAACTCCATTCAAATTTTGTCGCGTAGATCTTACTTACGCGATGTGGGCTTTGTATTTTTCAACTTTGTAACTTTTATACTTTTTAAACTATTAGTTAAAAACTATTACAATTTCCCCCATAGACTTAACATTGCTCATTATGACATCACGGCAGCAATTAGAATCTTACGCCAGGTGGCCGGCCACCTGGGCACCAACTGTCAGTTTCTCTGGCTTTAAGCATACAGTCTCTCAGAAGACTACACATATCCTGTTAAACTGTTTCCTCTGTCCACAACTGTTTCAAAATAAAAGTCCTCAATGCAATAATACACTATTAAATCATTTAACCATTGAAACTACTCAACTATTGAACTGTTCATCCATTCCAACTGTCAGTTATCATCCACTATGCCTCCAGTCAACTACATGAAACCTCCATGTACCTAGCAACCAACATAGCAACCATTAAAATTAAGTGTTTATGACCGTTTCCATAGCAACCATCATGATTATACTGCAGTAACTTCTTGTTTCTTGATAGTGGCCACCATGGATACCCTAGCAACAAATGTTTCAAAATAAAAGTCCTCACTAGCAAGTTAGCTAGTTAGCATGGTTAGCATAGTTAGCATTGTTAGCATAGGTAGCATTTTTAGCATAACTGCAAAAAATCATCAACTAAGTTAGCTAATCAACCTGGTTAGCATTATTAGCAAATTTAGCATTGTTAGCATAGTTAGCATTTTTAGCATTACTGCTAGAAATCATCGGTTAAGTTAGCTAATCAACCTGGTTAGCATTGTTAATAAAGTTAGCATTGCTAGCATAATTAGCATTTTTAGCGTAACTGCTAGAAATCATTACCTAAGTTAGCTAATCAACATTTTAACATGAATAGAAATCATTAGTTAAGTTAGAGCTGGAATGTTTCATCTTTAAACTGTCTACCTTCACACTATCAACTCTCTGTAAACTATGCAACCACCATGTTTACCCTAGCTACACCTTAGTAACCATATCTACATTATCTATCTATTTTTGCATTTTCATGCACTGGTAATTCCTTGGAATTGCATTTCTAGTTATTATTATTATTCCGCTGATCAAATTCATTTTTTCTATTCAGCTTGAACCGTTTAACTTAGAAACTTCATTCAAACGTCGCAACGTAGGTCTTAAATAGGGGAAGGCTGCTAAGTATTTTTCAACTTTGTAACTTTTATACTTTTTAAACTATAAATTAAAAACTATTACAAATTTCCCCATAGACTTAACATTGGCCTCTATGACATCACAATCGGATCATTAAGCAATTAGAATCTTATGCCAGGTGGCCAGCCCCACCTGCAGCAGCCCTCTCTCTCTCAGGCTTTAAGCATACAATCTCTCTGTGAAGACTACATATCCTGTTAACTGTTTCCTCTTTCCACAACTGTTTCAAAATAAAAGTCCTCACTGCAATAATACACTATTAAATCATTTAACCATTGAAACTACTCAACTATTTAACTGTTCAACCATTCCAACTGTCAGTTATCATCAACTATGCCTCCAGTCAACTACATGAGACCTCCATGCACCTAGCAACCAACATAGCAACCATCAAAATTAAGCGTTTATGACCGTTTCCATAGCAACCAACATGATTTTACTACAGTAACTTCTTTATTCCTGATAGTGGCAGCCATGGATACCCCATCAACAAATGTTTCAAAATAAAAGTCCTCAGTACCAAGTTAGCTAGTTAGCATGGTTAGCATAGTTAACATTGTTAGCATAGTAAGCATTTTTAACATAACTGCTAAAAATGATTAGCTAAGTTAGCTAATCAACCTGGTTAGCATTGTTAGCATAGTTAACATTGTTAACATTTTTAGCATAACTGCTAAAAATGATTAGCTAAGTTAGCTAATCAACGTGGTTAGCATTGTTAGCATAGTTAGCATTGTTAGCATAGTTAACATTTTTAACAGTACTGCTAGAAATCATTAGCCAAGTAAACCAATCAACCTGGTTATCATTGTTAGCATAGTTAACATTTTAGATTACCTGTTAGAAATCATTAGTTAAGTTAGAACAGGAATGTTTAAGCTTTAAAATGTCTACCTAAACACTATCAACTCTCTTTAAACTATGCAACCACCATGTTTACCCTAGCTATACCTTAGTAGCCATATCTACTTTATCTATCTATATTTTTTTTGCATTTTCATGCACTGGTAATTCCTTGGAATTGCATTTCTAGTTGGGGGCCAAGCAGCGAAGCTGCGAGGACCCCATTGTGTTTCTATGTTTTCTTATTATTGGGGGCCAAGCAGCGAAGCTGCGAGGACCCCATTGTGTTTCTATGTTTTCTTACTATTATTATTATTATTAGAGTGCATGAAAAATGCACTCTATTGTTCTTCCAACTATTCTTATTATTATTCTTCAACGCTTTTTGTGCTTTTAATGCGGCTTCAACGGTTTAACTTTGAAACTTCATTCAAACTGTGTCGCGTAGATCTTACTTCGGTGACTTGGGCTTTGTATTTTTCAACTTTGTAACTTTTATACTTTTTAAACTATTTAATTAAAACTATCAAAAATTCCCCATAGACTTAACATTATGATTATGACATCACCGATTAGAATCCTATGCCAGAAATCTCTCTCCCAGGCTTTTAGAATCCTATCCCAGAACTCTCAGGCTTCTAGAATCCTACTGTATGCCAGAACTCTCTCTCTCAGGCTTTAAGCATACAGTCTGGCTGTGATAAGACTACAGATCCTATTCAACTGTTCCCTGTGCCCAAAACGGTTTCAAAATAAAAATCCTCACTACCATAATTCACTATCAAATCATTCAACCATTAAACTACTCAACTATTTAACTGTTCAGCCATTTTAACTGTCAGTTGTCATCAACTATATTTAAACTACTCAACTATTTATACTCAACTATTTAACTGTTTGGCTATTCCAATTGTCCGTTTTCATCAACTATGACTCCCTCCAACTGTTTCTACTGCCTGAAACTAAATTCACTATTAAATAATTCAACTATTTAAACTACTCAACTATTTAACTGTTCAGACATTTTAACTGTCAGTTGTCATCAACTATTTAAACTATTCAACTATTTATACTCAACTATCTAACTGTTTGGCTATTCCAACTGTCCGTTTTCATCAACTAGACTCCCTCCAACTGTTTGTACTGCCTGAAACTAAATTCACTATTAATTAAATTCAACTATTTAAACTACTCAACTATTTAAACTTCTCAACTATTTAACTGTTTGGCTATTCCAACTGTCAGCTTTCATCAACTATGACTCCCTCCAACTGTTTCTACTGCCTGAAACTAAATTCACTATTAATTAATTCAACTATTTAAACTATTCAACTATTCAACTATTTAACTGTTACGCTATTCCAACTGTCAGATTTCATCAATTATGACTCCCACCAACTGTTTCCTCTACCCAAAACTGTTTCATAATGAAAGTCCTTACTACAATTATTCACAATTAAATAACTAAACATTTAAACTACTCAATTAATCAACTGTTCAACCATTTTAATTGCCAGTTGTCTTCAACTATGACTCCCACCACCTATTTCCTCTGCCCAAAACTGTTTCAAAATAAGCCATCAGTGCCATAATTCTAGCCTAGAAATCTAGACGCCCCTAGCGGCAGCAAATGTAATTTGGCTGGCGGGGCAGTCTAGCAACGCTCTGTAGAGCTAAGGAGCTGAGAAATGGAAAATAAAAGCGGGCCAATCACAGCGTGTTTAGAGTCAGTGGGTGGGCTTAACATAATGGTGACTGACATGCGACCAGAAGTTGCGACGGTAACGCATCCTGTTATTTGAAAACAAGAAGATGATTCGTTTAGCGTTATCCTATTGCGTGGATAGGGAAGGTTACGCATCCTGCTACTTGAAAACAAGATGATTAGTTTAGCGTTATCCTATTGCGGGGGAGGGAATTTGAAAGACAACTGTTTATCCCACCCCTCCGATTGAGCCCTGTCTACGGTGAGTGTCCAGACCCTACATCTTGATGTGGGTCTGGCTCGTCAGGCTACCATAATTCCGTATTTAATAATTTAACTATTAAAACTATGCAACTATTTAATTCTGTAGCCATTCCGAATTACAGTTGTCATCAGCTATGTATCCCACCAACAGTTTCCTCTGCACACAACTGTTTCAAAATAAAAGTCCTCACACAATAATTCTCTATTAAATAGCTCAACTATTTGAACTACTCAACTGTTTAACTTTTTGCTCATTCCAACTGTTAATTGTCGTCAACTATGACTCCCCTCAACCTTTTCTCTACTTCACCTCTATCTTTGTCTCAATTTTCATGCACTCGTAATTCCCTGGAATTGCTTTCTCTAGTTATAAACTATTATTATTCTTCTGCCATTGAAGTCTATGGCAGCCCATAGAACCGACTGGTGAAAAGTTGTGAAATTTGGCACACTGATTGGGGACAGTCCAATGATTAATTTCACCAAGTTTCATGTCGGCACCTTATACGCTCTAGCGCCACCAACAGGTCAAAGTTGGACGTGCGTTCACACACGTAACTTTTGACCCCTTGGGTCAATTTTCAAAAGTCAGGTATCATTGGAATCCTTGGACCAGCCTGAGTTCAACGGACCCTATGACGTCATTTTCCGCCATGATGGATTTTCCGCCATTTTGGATTTTGTCAAAAACACTTAAAAGCCTTCTCCTCCTACAGATTTTGTCCGATCGACACCAAACTTCACACACATAATCTACAGACCATCTTGTATACTGAAATTATTTTTTTTCTTCGGAACTATAACCGTTCGCCTGTAACAGCCAATCGAATTTCGCGGCGAAGCCGCCAAACAGGAAGTGGGCTCATATTTCAGCAACCCTTGCGCGCATCAAAACCAAACTTGGTACATGGACTCTAGACCCCATCAGGATGAGGCTCAAGAAATTTGGTGACCTTTGACTTCTAGGGGGCGCCGCAGTTAGCAAAAAGGCATTTTGGCCTGTAGCTGTTGATGTGTTTGGAATTTAAACTTGCTACTGATGTCTAGTTATACTGTGGGAGGTCCTTAGGCTGACCCATTTCAATTTGTGACATCAACCTTATTTGATTCGGCCGCCATATTGGATTTAATAAAAATCCCTTAAACATTTCCACAGGTCACAAAATGTATCCGATCTGCACGAAACTTCACAGGGATGATCTTCAGCCCGAGTGTAACATAGGCTGTGCTTTTCGAAAGGATATCTTAAACCGTCCGCCCGCAATAGCCAATCGAAATTGACGGCGAAGCCGCCGAACAGGAAGTGAGCTCGCTTCTCGGCCAATATTGGGTTGTTTGACATCAAAATTCTTGTGACTGCTTAAAACTACATGCCTGACGTAACAGCATTGAGTTACCATGGCAACTCTGGCCTTTTTGTCCTGTCTGCTTGGCCCCCACATTGCTGCTTGCAGCTATATTTATAAACTATTATTATTCTTCTGCCATTGAAGTCTATGGCAGCCCATAGAACCGACTGGTGAAAAGTTGTGAAATTTGGCACACTGATTGGGGACAGTCCAATGATTGATTTCACCAAGTTTCATGTCGGCACCTCATACGCTCTAGCGCCACCAACAGGTCAAAGTTGGACGTGCGTTCACGCACGTAACTTTTGACCCCTTGGGCCAATTTTCAAAAGTCAGGTATCATTAGAATCCTTGGACCAGCTTGAGTTCAACGGACCCTATGACGTCATTTTCCGCCATGATGGATTTTCCGCCATTTTGGATTTTGTCAAAAACACTTAAATGCCTTCTCCTCCTACAGATTTTGTCCGATCAACACCAAACTTCACACACATAATCTACAGACCATCTTGTATACTGAAATTATTTTTTTTCTTCGGAACTATAACCGTTCGCCTGTAACAGCCAATCGAATTTCGCGGCGAAGCCGCCAAACAGGAAGTGGGCTCATATTTCAGCAACCCTTGCGCGCATCAAAACCAATCTTGGTACGTGGACTCTAGACCCCATCAGGATGAGGCTCAAGAAATTTGGTGACCTTTGACCTCTAGGGGGCACCGCAGTTAGCAAAAAGGCATTTTGGCCTGTAGCTGTTGATGTTATTTGGAATTTAAACTTGCTACTGATGTCTAATTATACTGTGGGAGGTCCTTAGGCTGAGCCATTTCAATTTGTGACATCAACCTTATTTGATTCGGCCGCCATATTGGATTTGATAATAATCCCTTAAACATTTCCACAGGTCACAAAATGTATCCGATCTGCACGAAACTTCACAGGGATGATCTTCAGACCGAGTGTAACATAGGCTGTGCTTTTCGAAAGGATATCTTAAACCGTCCGCCCACAATAGCCAATCGAAATTGACGGCGAAGCCGCTGAACAGGAAGTGAGCCCGATTCTCGGCCAATCTTGCGTTGTTTGACATCAAAATTCTTGTGACTGCTTAAAACTACATGCCTGACGTAACAGCATTGAGTTACCATGGCAACTCTGGCCTTTTTGTCCTGCCTGCTTGGCCCCCACATTGCTGCTTGCAGCTATATTTGGGGGCCAAGCAGCGAAGCTGCGAGGACCCCATTGTGTTTCTATGTTTTCTTACTATTATTATTATTATAAACTATTATTATTCTTCTGCCATTGAAGTCTATGGCAGCCCATAGAACCGACTGGTGAAAAGTTGTGAAATTTGGCACACTGATTAGGGACAGTCCAATGATTCATTTCACCAAGTTTCATGTCGGCACCTTATACGCTCTAGCGCCACCAACAGGTCAAAGTTGGACGTGCGTTCACGCATGTAACTTTTGACCCCTTTGGTCAATTTTCAAAAGTCAGGTATCATTGGAATCTTTGGACCAGCCTGAGTTCAACGGACCATATGACGTCATTTTCCGCCATGATGGATTTTCTGCCATTTTGGATTTTGTCAAAAACACTTAAAAGCCTTCTCCTCCTACAGATTTTGTCCGATCGACACCAAACTTCACACACATAATCTACAGACCATCTTGTATTCTGAAATTATTTTTCTTCTTCGGAACTATAACCGTTCGCCCGTAACAGCCAATCAAAGTTTGCGGCGAAGCCGCCAAACAGGAAGTGGGCTCATATTTCAGCAACCCTTGCGCGCATTAAAACCAAACTTGGTATGTGGACTCGGGACCGCATCAGGAGGACGCTCAAGAAATTTGGTGACCTTTGACTTCTAGGGGGCGCTGCAATTAGCCAAAAGGCATTTCGGCCTGTAGCTATTGATGTGTTTGGAATGAAAACTTGCTAGTGGTGTCTGGTAATACTGTGGAAGGTCCTTAGGCTAGCCCAGCTCAATTTGTGACATCAACATAATTGATTCTGCCACCATATTGGATTTAATCAAAACCCCTTAAACATTTCCACAGGTCACAAAATGTATCCGATCCGCACGAAACTTGACACGGATGATCTTCAGCCCGAGTCTAACATAGGCCTTGCTTTTTCGGAATGATATCTTAAACCGTTCGCCCGCAATAGCCAATCGAAATTGACGGCGAAGCCGCCGAACAGGAAGTGGGCTTGCATCTCGGGCAATCTTGGGTTGTTTGACATCAAAATTCTTGTGACTGCTTAAAACTACATACCTGACTTAACAGCATTGAGTTACCATGGCAACTCTGGCCTTTTGATCTGCCTGCTTGGCCCCCACATTGCTGCTTGCAGCTATATTTATAAACTATTATTATTCCTCTGCCATTGAAGTCTATGGCAGCCCATAGAACCGACTGGTGAAAAGTTGTGAAATTTGGCACACTGATTGGGGACAGTCCAATGATTAATTTCACCAAGTTTCATGTCGGCACCTCATACGCTCTAGCGCCACCAACAGGTCAAAGTTGGACGTGCGTTCACGCACGTAACTTTTGACCCCTTGGGTCAATTTTCAAAAGTCAGGTATCATTGGAATCTTTGGACCAGCTTGAGTTCAACGGACCCTATGACGTCATTTTCCGCCATGATGGATTTTCCGCCATTTTGGATTTTGTCAAAAACACTTAAAAGCCTTCTCCTCCTGCAGATTTTGTCCGATCGACACCAAACTTCACGCACATAATCTACAGACCATCCTGTATTCTGAAATTATTTTTTTTCTTCGGAACTATAACCGTTCGCCCGTAACAGCCAATCAAAGTTCGCAGCGAAGCCGCCAAACAGGAAGTGGGCTCATATCTCAGCAACCCTTGCGCGCATCACAACCAAACTTGGTATGTGGACTCGGGACTGCATCAGGAGGACGCTCAACACATTTGGTGACCTTTGACCTCAAGGGGGCGCCGCAATTAGCCAAAAGGCATTTCGGCCTGTAGCTGTTGATTTGTTTGGAATTAAAACTTGCTAGTGGTGTCTGGTAATACTGTGGGAGGTCCTGAGGCTAGCCCAGCTCAATTTGTGACATCAACATAATTGATTCTGCCACCATATTGGATTTAATCAAAACCACTGAAACATTTGTACAGGTCACAAACTTTGACCGATCTTCACGAAACTTTACACAGATGATATTCAGCCCGATTCTACTATAGGCCTTGCTTTTTCGGAATGATATCTTAAACCGTTCGCCCGCAATAGCCAATCGAAATTGGCGGCGAAGCCGCCGAACAGGAAGTGGGCTTGCATCTCGGGCAATCTTGGGTTGTTTGACATCAAAATTCTTGTGACTGCCTAAAACTACACACCTGACTTAACACCATTGAGTAGCCATGGCAACTCTGGCCTTTTGATCTGCCTGCTTGGCCCCCACATTGCTGCTTGCAGCTATATTTATTTGTTAAGATTTTATCAATGATGTGCAACACATCTACAAAGTTAGTTGCATCAACTAATCTGAATTTGGATACAAACACTTACCTCAATATCTGTAACTGACTATTAGCTATTATAAACAATTACTTCCTGCTTAGATGTCATTTACAAAACTTTTTGCACCCCTTAATCTAAAGTGGAAGCATGTTCTCATATTGAAACATTAGGCTACTTCACTGTCTGTGTGTCACTCAGCCACATATTTTACAAATGATCTGTTAAAGGTTGGGTACGGAATTAGCAAAACGGACGGCAGAGTTTGAACATATACAACCTCAAGTCCCGCCCTCCATGCACGAGCGACAATTCAAATGCGCAGCGCGAGAGCGAGCCAGGCTAAATGAAATGCCATCCTGGCGTCTACAGCACTATGAGCTCTAGTCTCCATACAATCACTCACATCAACTTCCCCAATTACATTCTTTAGGCTATTCACCTCCAAAGGGTTGTAGTACATATGGTTCAGTAGCCATAGGTGTGTATATTTGAACAGAATCTGGTTTGTTCTTACCAGGGCGATTATCTCCTGAAATATCCGAGTTTAGTGCTGCCCCGTTGGTTCGCCTATTCCACCGTAGCTCCAAGCTGTTAAGTTTCGATTTCATGTTTACAGCACTCTTCGTGTCATGGTAAAATGTAATTTTTGCTACATAGCTTATTTATTGCGTGGGTGATTGAGTTTCCGTAGGTATCCGCTGCCTTAGTTAGTTTGTATAGAAATGAAGTGACACAACAAGAGGGGAACATGGACGTGCAGCAGCAGGCAGTTGGTTTCGTTTCAGCACTGACTCGCGGTCACCAGCTTTCGAAAGGGTCGCGCGCGGTGGGGAGGGGGAGTAGGAAGAGGAGTAAGACGTTAGATTGACGATCGAGCTGTGAAATGATGGTATGGGGTGAGGAATTCTATTGGCTGGAGTTTTTCGAGCCCTGCCCGTTCCGCAGATGATTGACGTGTTTAATTTCCATTTCAGTGCTTCCAACTTAGTGGCTATAAGTGGGTTAGGAATAGGATTTCAAGTGATTTTGCAAAAATGGCCAAAAAAGCTCATTCCATACCCTACCTTTAATGTTAACAAATTATTTACGAAGCTTTTTGAACCCGTTAATCTAAAGTGAAAACATATTCTCATACACAAAAACTTAACTTAATATGTGTAACTCACTAGGCCTACCTTTTACAAATGATCTTTTATTGTTTACAAATTATTTACAAAGCTTTTTGAACCCGTTAATCTAAAGTCAAAACATATTCTCATGAACAAAAACTTAACTTAGGCTAATGTGTCACTACTGCCTTTTACAAATGATCTGTTAATGTTTACAAATTACTTACAAAGCTTTTTGAACCCGTTAATCTAAAGTGAAAACATATTCTCATGAACAAAAACTTAACTTAATATGCGTCACTAGGCTACTGCCTTTTACAAATGATCTGTTAATGTTTACAAATTATTTACAAAGCTTTTTGAACCCGTTAATCTAAAGTGAAAACATATTCTCATGAACAAAAACTTAACTTAATATGCGTCACTAGGCTACTGCCTTTTACAAATGATCTGTTAATGTTAACAAATTATTTACAAAGATTTTTGAACCCGTTAATCTAAAGTGAAAACACATCCTCATATACAAAAGCTTTCTTCAATATGTATAACTAGTAGGCCTATTACCTTTTAGCCTACATAGTCTATGACCTGTTAATGCTTACAAATCCACGTCCTGTAGCCTACCAGAAACAATTAGTCCTTCAACAGTTGAATCTTTTAGGCTAAGTGGCATCAACCGGGTACTGTACACATTGTTGTTCTGTACACTATGTGATTTTGTTCACAAGTTGTAATGGATGGACAGACGTCTTCGGCGAGGCTCCCGGAGGTTCTGAGCAGTTCGGAGAGAGGAGGAGAAGTGTCCGTGCAGTCAATCCATAGACCCGCAAACGCATTGTGCTATAGCTAGGTCTTGCTGACTAGCTGAAGGTTAAATGCTACTCGCGGAAAACTCTCGGTCGGATTTCTCGAAGTTTTCACTTCCAACACAACTTCACCGTCTAGCAGTAATGTTTAAGCGAGTGTTTTACACACTAAACACAGTGTGTAAAACACTCGCTTTTAACATTACTGCTAGACGGTGAAGTTGTGTTGGAAGTGAACGCTTCGAGAACTCCGACCGAGAGTTTTCCGCGAGTAGCATAAAACCTTCAGCTAGTCAGCAAAACCTAGCTATAGCACAATGCGTTTGCGTGTCTATGGATTGACTGCACGGACACTTCTCCTCCTCTCTCCAAACTGCTCAGAACCTCCGGGAGCCTCGCCGAAGACGTCTGTCCATCCATTACAACTTGTGAACAAAATCACAATATTAGTGTACAGAACAACAATGTGTACAGTACCCGGTTGATACCACTTAGCCTAAAAGATTCAACTGTTGAAGGACTAATTGTTTCTGGTACAGGACGTGGATTTGTAAGCATTAACAGGTCATAGATGTAGGCTAAAAGGTAATAGGCCTAGCCTACTGTAGTTATACATATTGAAGAAAGCTTTTGTATATGAGGATGTGTTTTCACTTCAAATTTGCATGCAAAAAAGCTTTGTAAATAATTTGTAAACATTAACAGATCATTTGTAAAAGACTAGTGAGTTACACATATTAGCCTAAATTACGTTTTTGTATATGAGAATATGTTTTCACTTTAGATTAACGGGTTCAAAAAGCTTTGTAAATAATTTGTAAACATTAACAGATCATTTGTAAAAGGCAGTAGCCTAGTGACCCATATTAAGTTAAGTTTTTGTTCATGAGAATATGTTTTCACTTTAGATTAACAGGTTCAAAAAGCTTTGTAAATAATTTGTAAACATTAACAGATCATTTGTAAAAGGCAGTAGCCTAGTGACGCATATTAAGTTACGTTTTTGTGAATGAGAATATGTTTTCACTTTAGATTAACGGGTTCAAAAAGCTTCGTAAATAATTTGTAAACATTAACAGATCATTTGTAAAAGGTAGTAGTGAGTTACACATATTAAGTTAAGTTTTTGTGTATGAGAATATGTTTTCACTTTAGATTAACGGGTTCAAAAAGCTTCGTAAATAATTTGTTAACATTAACAGATCATTTGTAAAATATGTGGCTGAGTGACACACAGACAGTGAAGTAGCCTAATGTTTCAATATGAGAACATGCTTCCACTTTAGATTAAGGGGTGCAAAAAGTTTTGTAAATGACATCTAAGCAGGAAGTAATTGTTTATAATAGCTAATAGTCAGTTACAGATATTGAGGTAAGTGTTTGTATCCAAATTCAGATTAGTTGACGCAACTAACTTTGTAGATGCGTTGCACATCATTGATAAAATCTTAACAAATAATTAGTAACAAGAGAAGTGAATCTGGGCTACTCAGTTCATTTGAAGTCTTCCTCATAGGGCTTGTATATAAATGATAAACGAAAGCTTAGTAACATATGAACAAGTTATCGATAAATGTTGAATGTCTTCTGTACTTCTTCTTGGAAGTATTACCTGCACATTGTCAGGGCATGTCCTAATAATTTATAAAAACTACGTACATGTTTTGTTCATAATTAGTATATTGTCTAATACTCCTGGATACAATGGATATAGATATTCAACCAAATGTAATACATTTAAATATGTATGTATGCGCATATCTTAATTAATGTTTCAATGTCTTTTATTTCAATCGCACTAAATTATTTACAAGCTAATCTTAATGCAATAACAACATAGCTATGAACTACATAAAAATAGCATACAAACTATTTTCAAATAATATTTTGAAGATTTTGCAAAGTCTACAAATAATGCACAGTTCATTTGGAGAGACTGAAGTTGTTAATTTTGTTTTTGCTGAAAGACTTAACTGTTTATAAATGTTTACTTCTTATCTATTTCATCATTACATAGCCCTTTACTAATGTTCTTCAAATGAGTAATAACATACATATATAACATTAACATAGTATTTCTTACTCATTTACAAATATTTGTACATGTTTTGTTCATGATTAGTTCATTATTTACTAAGTGTTACTAATGCTTTATAAGCGACCGTTATTCTAAAGTGTTACCCTTTAAAAAAAAAAAAATTGTTCCGCATGGCTCAGTCCTCCTTACTGAATTACTGAATTATTTTTACCCACCTCTTATTTTACCACCACATCCCTGGTCGAGACCAACAATGTACTGCAAAAGTAATGTGTGATGTGCTTTATCCTCATTGCATGCACTGTATGTCTTTTATCACTTTTTAAGTAGCCTAAAGTTAAGCACCCTCACAGTGTCTCATTTCAGTAATTGTTCTGTACTTAAATCTGTAATATAATGGAATGTCAAGTGTATTTCAAGTACTGAAACCTGTCAACTGTTTGCGTGATCAACCTTTCTCTATCAGAAAACGTTGGCAAACCAGTAATCAATTCCTCCCGAGATGGAGCCCAGAGTAATCTCACCTGTGAGGGAAAAGCCACAGAGTATAGTGACTACACCTGGTGGTCAGCTGATGATGTGTTATTGGCTGCTGGAGACCAGCTGAAGGTCAACAAGACCGGCGACCCAAAGAGGGGGTACAAGTGTCGACTACGCAACCCTGTCAGTGAGGAGACCAGTGACACTGTGCTGGAGAAAGACTAGTTACCCGCAGGTATGCTTCAGAGGGCCGTGTGTGTGTGTGTGTGTGTGTGTATACTGTATGTGTGTGTGTGTGTGTGTGTGTGTGTGTGTGTGTGTGTGTGTGTGTGTGTGTGTGTGTGTGTGTGTGTGTGTGTGTGTGTGTGTGTGGTGCGCTTTATCCTCATTCAATGTAAAATTGTATATCTCTCTTGACATGGTTAATTGAGTCAACAACAAACATTCACCACAGACACAACAACTGAAAATAGATGCAAATACTGTAGTTTGTATTAAAAAAAATATATTAGTCAAGGTCTTGACTGTGCTCTGTGAGTTTCTGACTGTAAAGAAACGCTTACTTATCTAATTGTAAAATGTTTTTTTTTTTTCCCTCTCAGCTGTTCTTGAGTATCGTCAACTCGGTGGGGATGTTACTCTTGGTTCAGTTCTAAGGCCTGCAGCATTGGCTAGCATAGAATGGATATTTAACTCCTCGAATACAATTGTTCACTGGATGAACAATACTTTAGAGTTTTATGGTCGATTCCAGTTTCGCACACGTCTGGATAATGAAACCAGCCAGATTACTGTAGCCAGTTTAACAGCTGAAGATGATGGTGTCTATTCAGCCAGGATCAATAACAGAGGCCTGGCACAAATATACCAGCTGAACGTCATTGGTGAGTTTCCTCCAGAGGTGTGGACTCGAGTCATGTGACTTGGACTCGAGTCAGACTCGAGTCATGAATTTGATGACTTTAGACTCGACTTGACAAAATATAAAAAGACTTGCAACTCGACTTGGACTTTAACATCAATGACTCGGACTTTCACTTGGACTTGCGCCTATTGACTTGTAAAGACTTGCTACTTCCCATTAAAAAAAAAACGAAAGACAAAAAGATAAAATGTACACGGACTGATCTATCTATATTTATGTGTGTGCGCCTGTGCGTGAGACAATGCGCGTATCCGGCACAAAATCCAATCAAATCACTTTTACTGTAGCCTAGATTGTTTTGATTCGACAGTGGCCAGCCACGCGGAACAAGCTAGACAACACGCAGGGCCAGACAACGGACGTGAATGTGCCAGCAAAATGATACCTACGATTATTTCGTTAATTCGTTTGCCTACAAAAATTACGTGGAGACCAACAAGAAACGAATGACTGTGTAGAACTTGTTAAATTCCTCCCAGCTTCATCCTAGCCTGCTTTGACATAGCTATGCCTGGTAGGCTACTATGAAACCAAACTGGTAGCCTACCCTACTGATTCTGTTGTCTAATTGATGGATTTAACCACGATTAGGATTTTAAAAGGTGGAAAATTTTCACCTCAAACGTGCGCTGTATCATATAGCCACTGCGTCTTTTTGTGCACATTCACATTAAATCCATTCCACTAACATTATCAGGAGGAGAATAGGCTACCATAACGTTTTATTTTGAGCACTGGTTGTTAGCCTACTCATTGGATATCAAACTCCATGTCATGGTAGAGTAAGTTAAGCACCCACCCAATTAAACATGACCAAGGAAAAAGTGAACAGGACAACAATGCCATGCCACGGTAACCTACCTAAATCATAAAAGTTAACATTGCAAGATATTTTCTATGACATCAGAAATATTTTCTTTACCTTGTCAGTTTTTTGAACATTCATTTTATTTCATGAAAACATATATCCTTGAACTATGTGTGACTATTTTTCTAACCGAATGAAACCTAATTACGTTCACGTAGGCTACTTCTTAAAGTGACAGGCACTCAATTAGACCTACACCAACCTGTAATATTATTAAAGACAAGTGTAATCAATATGAGGTATTCAAATTACTGAATATTTTTAGCTATAAGTAATTATGCAGATCCTAAAATACTATAAATCGTTAACAAAATATATCAAGTTTATGAATTCAAAATATGAAAGACACACCATCTTCTGTGTGTGTGGACTGAAGGTTTGAGCAGAGACTAGGATTGCCACTGCTGTGAGTTATCTGTATCCCCCTTATGGCAATACGGTTTTGCCTACATTTTTGTAATGTAATAAACATGGTCACACGTTATAAAACTATTTCAGCTTGTGTAGGCCTATCAGTGGTTTCTTAACAAATTGAACACATATTTTAACACATAGGGCCTATATTTCATTGAGAATGTGCTAGAGTTGCCATTTGACATTTCTGCTAGACAGATTTGCATCTCAATCTCTCCAGCACACACAAATTCAATTGCCAAAATACCTGTTTCACTCGATTTTTAAAAAGACTCGAAAGGACTCGAAAGTCAGACCGTAGGACTTGGGACTTGACTTGAGACTTGTTGGCCTTTGACTTGGACTTGACTCGGGACTTGCCTGTCTTGACTCGGGACTTGACTCGGGACTTGAGGGCAATGAATTGAGACTAACTTGTGACTTGCCAAACAATGACTTTGTCCCACCTCTGGTTTCCTCCTCTGTGTGTGTGTGTGTGTGTGTGTGTGTGTGTGTGTGTGTGTGTGTTTGTCTGTGATAGATAGATAGATAGATAGTGTTTGTCTGTGTCTGAGATAGATGGATAGATAGATAGATAGATACTGTAGATAGATAGATAGATAGATAGATAGATAGATAGATACTGTAGATAGATAGATAGATACTTTAGATGCATGCTTCCATTTGTGTATATCTCACACTTCTCCAATGCATCTCTTTCATTAATTACAATTAGCCCCTGTGCCCAAACGAAATCTCACTCAGTCCTATTCTGCCACTGTGTGTGTATGTGTCTGTGTAGGGATGGGTGTCGATAACCGATACTACTGTAAACTGATATCGGTTCATGTTGATACCAAGGTATTGTTAAGCTCCCAGACAAACGGTGATACTATATTTCTCTAACGTTGACATTCTATTGCATATGCGCGGCTGTTTGTGTTGAGGTATCAGGCTGTTTGTGTTGAGGGCGATTTGTGTTGTTTAAGTCAGCAGGTCTGGAGTTGAGTTATTGGCATGACACACTCTTCGTCCTATACTTCATTCTTCAATTTCCATTCTTTGTCATGGTGTAAAGTATTGATAAGAGCCGGTATCATTCAGCAGTATCGGTTTTGGTATCAGTATCGATAAAATCCTAGCGATACCCATCCCTATGTGTGCGTGCTGATCTGCAAGGCTGAGAGCTTCCATCTTAAAGTGTGTGTGTGTGTGTGTGTGTGTGTGTGTGTGTGTGTGTGTGTGTGTTTGTGTATGTGTGCACATATTCCACTTGTGTATATCTAAGTACAACATTTGCAGTGCTCTTCTGCTCCCGATTGATCTCTTTCCTTCATTTCAATTAGCGCCTGTGTCCAAGCCAACGATAAACTCGTCCTGTTCTGCCACTAAGTGTGTGCTGACCTGCATGACGGAGAGCTCTGAAGTCCAGTGGTGTATTAGTGATGCGTGTAAAGAAAGGTCAGCTAATCTGACTGTTCAGAAGGAAGGCAACAAAGACCAGAAGTTCAGCTGTAAAGTCAGTAACCCTGTGAGCAACGACACCAGTGATTACATCTTGGCGAAAGATCTGTTTCACTATGGTGAGTTTTTTGGAGATGTTATTTTTTTGTTAGTGGCTTGTATTTATATACTTTCTCATTGGGGCTCTTTCACTCTTCCCCTCTTCATTTTGCATCTTACTGTCTGATGCCAACATTGCATTCATTACAGTGCATGAAAATGCACTGTACTGTTCTTCCTAGGCTTCTTCTTATTCTTCTTCTTCTAACACATTTAATGCAGCTTCAACCGTTTAACGTAGAAACTTCATTCAAACTTTGTAACGTAGGTCTTGCTTAGGACACCCGTGCTATTTATTTTTCAACTTTGTAACTTTTATACTTTTTAAACTATAAATTAAAAACTATTAACATTTCCCCATAGACTTAACATTGTGATTATGACATCATAATAGGGCAATTAGAATCTTCTGCCAGGTGGCCAGGCCAGCTGCAGCAGCTCTCTCTCTCTCTCAGGCTTTAAGCATACATTCTCTGTGAAGACTACATATACCTGTTAAACTGTTTCCTCTGTCCACAGCTGTTTCAAAATAAAAGTCCTCACTGCAATAATACACTATTAAATCATTTAACCATTGAAACTACTAATCTATTTAACTGTTCAACCATTCCCACTGTCAGTTATCATCAACTATGCCTCCAGTCAACTACATGAGACCTCCATGTACCTAGCAACCAACATAGCAACCATTAAAATTAAGCGTTTATGACCGTTTCCATAGCAACCAACATGATTTTACAACAGTAACTTCTTTATTCCTGATAGTGGCAGCCATGGATACCCTATTAACAAATGTTTCAAAATAAAAGTCCTCAGTAGCAAGTTAGCTAGTTAGCATGGTTAGCATAGTTAGCATAGTTAACATTTTTAGCATAACTGCTAAAAATGATTAGCTAAGTTAGCTAATCAACCTGGTTAGCATTGTTAGCATAGTTAGCATTTTGAACATTTCTGTTAGAAATCATTCGTTAAGTTAGCTGATCAATCTGGTTAGCATTGTTAACATAGTTAGCATTGTTAGCATTTTTACCATAACTGTTAGAAATCATTAGCTAAGTAAACCAATCAACCTGGTTATCTTTGTTAACATAGTTAACATTTTAACATACCTTTTAGAAATCATTAGTTAAGTTACAACTGGAATGTTTAAGCTTTAAACTGTCTACCTTCACACATCAACTCTCTTTAAACTATACAATCACCATCTTTACCCTAGTTACACCCTAGTAGCCATATCTACATCATCTATCTATACATTTTTTCATTTTCATGCACTGGTAATTCCTTGGAATTGCAATTCTAGTTCAAACTGAGAGAGCAACGTTTTCATAATGTCACATTTGATATTTATTGAGTGGGAGAATGGAGTAGGGTGAATGCTCAGATTAAAATGTAATTGATAGATGTATTTCATGTCGTCAGTGGAAATACTTAATACCATAATACTTGTTGTTTTTATTGTCATGTGCTCTATACAGTAGATCCTTCTAAACAAACTGGAAGTATAGCTGCAGGTATACTTGTAATACTTGCCCTAGGAGTTTCAGTAACATTTCTTTATAAAAAAGGTAAGTATCATGTATTTTCTAAGCAATTAGCATGTGAGAAAATACTCACAAAGTGATTTACCAGATATACTGTGAATGACATGCCACACAGTTGACCCTATTTTAATGGTGGAAACGGCTAATTCTGCCTGGGCGGATTGTCTCAGCTCCAGCAATAGGCATGGCATGAATGTTGGACAAAGGTGTGGTTACATATCCCTCTCACAGACCTTCAAGATATGATTATTTATCTGGCAAAAAAATACCACATTCATTAGATTGGAAGTGTGGTGTGTCATGCCTACATATTACTGTACAAACTCGTAAGCAGTGTGTGGATACAATTAATACAAATAACAATGAATCTACTGTGATATTACTGCTTTGCATCGTAATGTGGCTTGAGTGATACAGTTTAAAGAAATAGACTGTTTTTAGTGTCAGGCTGGATGTTACCGTTGCGTTACTTGCGTTAGCTCAGCACCAACTTAGCACCGGTGAACCCTGCAACTATAAGGACTGGATGAAATGTATATCACCCCAGCTAAGTTGGAATTGAGGTCCTATGTCCAAAATTCCAAACTATTCCTTTGAAGTAAAGATTGCTCAGCATTGCTGTTGGTTTGGCTTCAACCAAATATTTTTATATATATAACAAGAGCAGGCAGGTGACAGCAGACCCACATCCCTGCCACACAATATAATAGGAGGACTGTGATATGGTGGGCAGTGGTAGCATAATAGTGAAGGAGCTGGGCTAGCATACCGTAGCCAAAAAAAGTTGTGAGTACAATACCCGGCTTCCGCCATTGTGCCCTTGAGTAAGGCACTTAATTCTGAGTGGCCCATGGCTCTTGTAATATTATTGATATATTTAAGTCGCTTTGGGTAAAAAGCATCTGCTAAATGCATAAATGTAAATGTGGGGACCCTTTGGGGACCCTTTTCCTTGTATAAAAATGTGAGGAGGGTTAGACCAGGTCTTATAAGTTATGGGAGAGGACACACACACACACACACACACACAGATGGATGAACGGACTCTATTATAATGCCCCCTCCTGCAATGGGACAGGCTAATTTACCTCTGCCTGTCTCTACCCAGTTAGTGTGTTTGACCACTTCTTTCTGAGGTGGATCTTGTAATGCAACAGCATGCGTGTATTTGTAGCTCCACCTGCAGTTTTCACCCCCAAACAATTTTTTCTGTTCAAATTTAGCATTCTTTATAGTTGTCAAGAGGTTGTTTTTGGTGTTGTGTTGCTTTAATTTTTTTGCTGAGTCACAATTTATTTTCAATCTTACAGGGATCATTCCGGGTCGCTGTCAATCAACCCCACCCGGCAACACAGGAACAAATGGTAATACACCCGGCACAGTAGATGATCCAGGTATGTTTTGGAGGTCATGCATTGTGCCGTGATATTCAATACCCGGCTTCCGCCATTGTGCCCTTGAGTAAGACACTTAATCCTGAGTTGCCCATGGCTCTTGGTATGGTAATATTACTGATATACTGTATGTAAGTCGCTTTGGATAAAAGGCATCTGCTAAATACATTCACCCCCAAACTAAGGAGCCTGTGTCTTTTCATTTTGCTGTTCAAATTTAGGATGGCATTCATTATGGTTGTCGATGTTGTATTTGGTGTTCTGTTGCTTTTCACAATTTCATTTCAATCTTACAGGGATAATTCCGGGTTGCAATCAGTCCACCCCACCTGACAACACATGTGGAACAAATGGTAATGCACCTGGCACAGCAGGTGATCCAGGTATGTTGTTGAGGACATGCATTGTGCCGCTACCGTGATATTGGGAGGGTAAAGCTGGGCGTTCATGCATGCATGCATTCAGATTGCAAATGAAACCCACTGATGCAGGTGTTTCCTGATGTATTTAGGAGTAGAGGTGAGAACATTTTTCATTGGCTTTCATTGACTTTCATTGTGTTTCGTTTTTGTTTTGTTTGCAGAGGCTGTACCCTTGACCGAGGATACAAATTTATGAATCAGGTGAATTGATTGCATAGTCAGCTTCATGGGGTGAGTCTTGTTCTACTTGTGATCAGTTGTTGTAAATATGGTGGTGTTCTACTTGATAGTGACGTATGTGGCACAAACGCATAAAACACACTAATTTGACCATTTCTTCCCCACGCAGGAAGTTACAGGCCACCGGAACAGGAGCTTCTTGGTGCCAAGACATTAATATTGCCTAAAATGGAAAAGAGAGTCTCTTGACTGTTACAGTGTTTATCCTTTTTTTAGTTTATTTTATCTGATCTTTTCACTGACTATGTGAAAGTGCCTCCCTTTTTACCTGCTAGTAATTTGTTATCTGCATGATGTCTAAATAGACTGCATGCTGTGCAAATTTAATTGCTCCAGAGTTGCCTTATGAGATCAGAATGCCCATGTTCAAATCACTGCACCCCTCATAAGGGGAAAACTGAAAACTCCATTTTAGCACATTTTAGCTCTTCTTCAGAAGATTGTGGACAGGAATTTCAGAAATTGCTGGTAAATATTGGTAAAGAAGACACAATGTTTCATTGTGTATTTCTACTGTAAATGAGAAATATACAGTAGGAATGTGTTCTGGCAAGTGACATTTCTTCAGCTTTTGTGAGGTTTTGACAAGGAGAGAACCACAAGAATGTAGGCTTTTTAAAACTTCTGTGTTAGTCTACAGAAATGAGGAACCACCCAAAGTGGCTTAGACAATTTTGTGTTGTTGAGGTTAAGTCAGGTTTTTCTCCCTACGATTGAGGAGTGCACTTCTAAATCTGAATCGTCAAAAGCATGATTGCACCTTTTGTAAGTAATACGGTTTTCAACAGTCAGGTGTGCAACAGGTGTGAGTCTTAGGAGTGGGCTACGAAGCAGCCTTCATTTGAACAATTGGCACTTTGCATGTCCAGATTTCTTTTTGTTTGTTTGTGTGTGTGAGAGAGATAGAGATAGAGACAGAGAGAGAGAGAGAGAGAGAGAGAGAGAGAGATTTTGAGTTGGATTTGTTTTTAAAGTAGGCATTTATGATATTGTGTTAAAGTTGAAATTTCCACTAACAAAAGTGTGTTGTGTAAATCTGTAAATTCGGAAAAATTCTACCACACATTCAAGTAAAACCCACTTCAAGTCACCCTGCAATACAATATCCAGTAACTAAAGCGTATATTTTTGACATTAATATGAAAATCGATCACTGATTGTGACATACTGTACTGGCTTAAGTCTGTCTGCTCCTCAGCTAGGGCTCCTTACAGTGCTGTAATCTCTGCATACATTTCCCAACCAAATATCCATGGGCAGGGTGCATGAAGGAGCCATCATGGTGGAGTGTGGTCTGTGTACAGTTAGCATGAGTCCTGTCTGTACTGTATGTGACCAAATATGAGTGTAATAAACTTAGTGTGTGAACCCCAATACACACCGGTGTATCGGTGCTGACTATTGTATAGCATGATGAATTGTGATGATCACTGTTTAGTGTGCCTTGCTTCTTATTTTATATACAAATGTAAGGGAATGTAAGGGATCTTTTCAGTGTTAATATGTATTTTCAGATATTTTTAGTTTGATTTTTTTTCAAGTTCTTTGAATAGGTACTCATGATGTACCATTGTGTGAAAGTGTAATTTTCCGAAACATTCCATTAAAACCTGATTAAGTCTCCCTATCTGCTGCACAGTGTCCTGTAATCAACACCCTTGTTTCTGACATGATGCGCAAGAATCACTTATGGAGACATTCATGAGTGTGTCTCTCCTCATACTGTAGTACTGCAGAGCAATCATCATTTGGGACAGCCGTGGCCTACTGGTTAGGGCTTGGAGCTTGTAACCTGAGGGTTGCTGGTTCGATTTCCGAACAGTCCACGGCTGAAGTGCCCTTGAGCAAGGCACCTAACCCCTCCCTGCTCCCCAAGCACTGCTGTTGGGCAGGCAGCTCACTGCTCTGGGTGAGTGTGTATTCACTGTGTGCTGTCTGTGTTCACTAATTCAGATATTGGGATGAAAATGCAGAGACTGAATTTCCCCACGGGATCAAAACAAATATATTACAGTAAAATGCTAAGACTTACAGTAGGTGGCCAGTAGATGGAGCTGTAGCACAAATAAAACAGCAATTCCGAAGAAGAGCTGTTGGCTGTTGAAAGGTGTCAAAATGATGATGGCGTAAAAGCCTACCTGTTGCAAGGGTGTCAGAGAAAATACTTTGTTTAGAAAGATGGAAAGCAGTCACCCCCACTCCATAAGGCAACATAGAGGTTATCTCTGATAATAATATCACATGTTTTCTAACCAATCATTCTGTTTCATTTGAATTGTGTGTTTATGTATCTGTAGGACCAGATTTAAGCAAGATGTCAGACACGTTTGCACAGTGTGTAAATGATGATGTGCCATTGTGTGAATGTCATTTTCCGAAACATTCATTCACAATGTGTAAATGTGCTGCAGAAATTTTCTTGAGCACTTTCACTGCAGGTCTGTGGACAATTCTCTCGACCTTGTGGCTTGTGTCACTCTGACATACACCATCAACTGCGAGACCTCACTTAAAGAGATGTATTAATTTAGGCACAGGTGGACTCAAGTTGTAGATGCATCTCAAGGACCACTGATAGAGGATGCACCTCATTTGCTAGTGTCATGACAAAGGGTGTAAATACTTACGCTTTTTATACATTTACAAAATGCTCCAAACACCTGCTTTTTTGTGGAGTGTTGGAGTATTGTGTGTACTGTAGATTGATGGAAACAAGGAATTGAATCAGTTTTAAGATGAGTCTGAAACACGACAAAATGTGGAGAATGTGAAACAGTGTGAGCTATTGTGTTTCAGGAAGTCGGTGGGAGGGGTGTAATTTTTTTCTACAGTGAAATGAGGCTGACCAAAACAGTTTTGGAAGTAACTTGAATCATGAAGAAACAAATTGTGCTTGTGTTTTGTTTATTTCTCAGTCATTGGATTAGTCCAGGTCTTTGTAAGTGTTCTTCTTTTATTACTTTATGCTGTTTATTATGAAGTGCATACTGTATTTCTAGACATAATTACCTTTTCAGAAGTGTTTTATTACACTTCTGTCACACTCTGAGCTTGTAAAATAACCATAGGAAGTTGCAGTTGTAGCCTACTTCCAACAGACACATATTTAGTTAATTCATTAATTGAGCTTCTGTTTGTCAGGGGACCCTGAGGGCAAATCTTCTTTAGTGCTGCTTTAAGACTATTTAAACAGTTGCAATGTACTTCTTTCTGTTTTTCTGTTTGAAACACTGATTAGTGTAGGCCTACCTTAATACACTAAATCTCTAACAAACTGCCCTGAAAAGTTGAATGCTCACATCCCCTTGTATTGTAGTATACTGTAATAGAGTCATTTTCTACACGATGGCCACTTTACTGTACCTTCTTAGTGTAGGGTGCTTCAGACAACCACTGAGCAGCCATGACCACAACTGATTTGCACAACAATGTGCTTTTGCAAGTTTGCAAAAGCATGGTTGAAAAAAAAAATCTACTGTATACAGGGGATTCATTGATCAAAATGATAAAAAGCTACAATGGCTTTCTTGGGTAGACCAGAAGGAGTATTGAGGTTACAGTAGTTGAACTAACAAAAGCATGTAGCCTACTTTTTTTTTTTTCAGTATGAACCTTGGGTGTAATTGGTTGTAATTTAAAAGTATTTCCAAGTAATACTGATATGGGATTCAAAGTTTAAAACAGGGCCTAAGATCACATGTGCAGTTTTGAGGGAAAGGGTGCTTTTTTCAGTATGAACCTTGGGTGTAATTGGTTGTAATTTAAAAGTATTTCCAAGTAATACTGATATGGGATTCAAAGTTTAAAACAGGGCCTAAGATCACATGTGTAGCTTTGAGGGAAAGGGTACGCACATCCAAAAAAGTTTTTTCACAGGTGCAAGGTCCAAGGATCAAATGCATAGGAAGAAGTAAGGCCTCAACACTGTTTAAGATGCTCCCGAGCTCAGGAGCTCATAATAGAAAAAATTTTTTCTGGAGCATCTTAAACAGTGTGCAGGCCTATCACATGTGACCTGGCAGTTATACAGTACTGCAGTTATACAGTATTAGTGATTAACAGTTATACAGTTAATCACTAATCCTTCCGTGTATGTTATAATTTGTCGCAACTTACTTAGGGTTACTGATATGGGATTCGAAGTTTAAATCATTGCCTAAGATCACCCATTGCCAAGATCACCCATATATATATAAAAAAACACATCGTTCCAGTGTTTTCTTTATTTTTCAGACATTTGATAAGTGGAGGTCTATGTGAGTGTTCAGCTTTTATTGCTTATTGTAGGCCTCCAATTGAGAAACAGATTTTCTGTTTGAATCCCCTCAATGTAGGTCACAGAAACAGTGTCAATGGCCTTAGATGTACTGCTACTTAAAGATATATGTTTGTTGGTGTAAAGGGATACCTAGTGGTGGTTTAAAAAAATAATACAAATTAAAAAATAATAATAGCACACAACAAGAGAGACAAGATTTTTAAAGTATTTAGAATTGTTTCAAATGACAGTACAGGAATGGGAGAATACAAGGACATATTCAAGATCAACAATGTACTGCACAAATAACGGTGTGTGTGTGTGTGTGTGTGTGTGTGTGTGTGTGTGTGTGGGTGTGTGTGTGTGTGTGTGTGCGTTTGTGTGTGTGTGTGTGTACTGTATGTACTTCAATCTTAATGTTATGGAATGCCATATGCCCCTCTCACTCTCACATACGACACTCATCATTCTGCTAAATTACCTTTATTGTATTTACTTCAGCCCAAGACAACAAGTATGCAAGAATCAAAGGAAATGTTACCCTCTCGCCTGTTGGAGAATATGGTGCAGTCAAAAGCGTTGTGTGGAAGTTTGGGTATGACAAGGTTGCAGAGTATGATCCAACCTTCGACACACAAGTACAGTATTATGGATCTTTCAAGGGACGAACAATGTTGAATGTGACTTCTGGCAACATTACAATATCTAACTTGACTCCCGAAGATGAGGGAACGTACACAGTTGAGGTTAACAACGCGGTGTTGGCAACAACTTTTTCTCTCCAACTTTTTGGTAAGTCAGTTTGCCAACTGTTGGACTTTTGTAGCTGTACAGTACATCTAATTAATTTTGAACAAGTGTTCACACTTGCTCCCCTTATAAAAGCATTGGTCATCACAGGGTATTTAAAATACCTGAAAGCTATTTCCAGTTTAGTACATCAGACCCAAGTTGAAGGGTAAATGAGGTGACCTCTCTCTCCTCTCACTAAAAATGGTGTGACCAAGGCATGCCAAGTGTGTGCCTGTAGAATGGACCACATTGTGGACCCCTTGGTTAGGTTGACCCTTGTGTGTGGGACCCCACATATAGATGAGGCAGTACTTTACAGGGCATTACTTGTTTTAATGAAGTCAACATGCTTTGCCCTGTTGCAAATGAAACATTTGCATTCAGTAGCGTATAACGCTTCCTTCAGGTAACACTTTAGCCTACGTAAAGTATTATCAACACAAACAAAGTAGTAATAATTCCTTGTAATGGTTGACATAAGCCTGCTATTCACAAATGGTTGTGACTGCACTCATAAAGAGTTATAACCTGACAGGGTACAATAATTTGGGCTATAAAGCCTTTTTATGTCATCATTGCTATTATCAAGAGGTCGAAGAAGATTAATAATGCTTCGTGAAACTTCAGAGCTGATAAGCCAGTGTCATATTACTTCATGAGTGAAATGCATATGTGTTTTAAGTTATTTCCTACAGTAGGCCTATGTCGATGGTCACAAGGCTTTATGAACGTGTTTGTCTCTCGAAACAGAGTAGCAAGACTTATGGGTAAAGATATTCCCCTTGGAAATAGGACGCCACTTTGGGGGCTTTTTCACTGCATGGCATCAACTCAACTCGACTTGACTCGACTCCTTTTTCCCCCCTTTTCCATGAGCAAAAACTGGTACCTGGTACCTGACCAGTAGCCTACTATTTTTGGTATCACCTCCGTTGAGGTTCCAAGCGAGCTGAGCCGGTACAAAAAGGTGACGTTAATGACTTTAGAGTTGTTTTCTTCAGCGTTGCTATGGCCTAGCTTATGGGGGTACTTTGTTGCAGTGGAAAATGAACACCCGGTACCAAAATCGAGTAGAGTTGAGTTGAGCTGATGCCATGCAGTGGAAAAGCCCCAGTAGTAATGTGTACACTCATCAACAATCTAAGAAGCATTTAATACCATATCACTGATACTGTTTGAATATTGGACAATAATCATCAAATCATGTTCTGAATGCCTTTAAAAAAAAATCTTGTTCCGCATGGCTCAGTCCTCTTTACTGTGATTACCGAACAATGTACTGCAACAATAATGTGTTTGTGTGTGTGTGTGTGTGTGTGTGTGTGTGTGTGTGTGTGTGTGTGTGTGTGTGTGTGTGTGTGTGTGTGATGTGCTTTATCCTCATTGTGCATACAATTGTATGTCTTCTATAACTTTTTAATTCATGTGAAGCATCCTCGCAATGTCTCTTTTCAGTGATTGTTATGTATCCATCTTAATGTCATGGAGAGTGTATTTCAAGTACTACAATCTGTCAACTATGTGTGATCAACCTTTCTCTAACAGAAAACGTTGGCAAACCAGTAATCTATTCCTCCCGAGAGGGAGACCAGAGTAATCTCACCTGTAAGGGAAAAGCCACAGAGTATAGTAACTACACCTGGTGGTCAGCTGATGATGTGTTACTGGCTACTGGAGACCAGCTGAGGGTCAACAAGACCGGCGACCCAAAGAGAGGATACAAGTGTCGACTACGCAACCTTGTCAGTGAGCAGACCAGTAACACTGTGCTTGAGGGAGACTTATTTCCCGCAGGTGAGCTTCAGAGGGCCAGGTGTGTGTGTGTGTGTGTGTGTGTGTGTGTGTGTGTGTGTGTGTGTGTGTGTGTGTGTGTGTGTGTGTGTGTGTGTGTGTGTGTGTGTGTGTGTGTGTGTGTGTGTGTGAAGATACTTAGATCAGGTCAGTTGAACCATGGGTGGATGTAGAGGTACCAATAACTTCAATAAGTTCTTTTGTGTTTGATTTCATTACATGTGTACTTATTCATCTTACAGTACACATAGGTCTGGAAACATGGGCGATATGCCTTATTGTGATTGCCGTGGTTGGCATACCAGTAGCAGCAGTAGTAGTAGCAATCATCAAAAGAGGTAAGGCCAATGAGATGTGGCACTGTTCAACATGTAACATTATTACTGTCAAAAGGTGCTGTCATTGGTACACACACGTGGTTATTCTGTTATATATCAGAGACAGTTGTATTTAAGGATCTTTGGTTATATCTTCTATCTCTTGACAGTCATGCCCAATTTTTATACCGCATGTCTTTATTCTTTTTGCTTTCAGATACACTGAAGGCGCTGTGGAATAAAAAGACGTGAATTCTGATGTCAAGGGGTTCAAGGATCTTAATTTTTTTCTGTATGGTGTGTGGAGGAGGTGGCGTAGTGGTTAATGATTGGCCTGATTTTGTTGATCCTTTTTTCAGCCTTAGTTTTGATTCTTTCTTATTTCTGCATTTATTCTATTTTTGTAAATAAATACTATTCAAAACCCTGGTTATTTTCCGTTTATATCTCCGACATTTTTGTTACTGTTCCATAACCCTTAGACCGGGACATGGCACTATCTAAACTTAAATGCTTTTTTTTTGTAGCATAAACTGCTTACGTATCTATTAGCTTATTCATGCAAGCCACCTAACACTCAACTCTCTCTCTCTATGTGTGTGTGTGTGTGTGTGTGTGTGTGTGTGTGTGCGTGCGTGCGTGCGTGCGTGCGTGCGTGCGTGTGTTTGTGAATGCGTTTGTGAGAGAGAAAAAGAAAAAGAGAGAATGTGATTTTGTCTAGCATATCCACATTCATGGTGGATGAGATGCCCTTGAGCAAGGCACCTAACCCCCAACTGCTCTCTGGGTGCAGGATTGTGTAGGAGTACTCCTAGTGTGTGTGGGCTCCCTGCTTACTGCTCCAAGTATGCAAGTGTGTGTAGGAATGTGTGCACATTACACCCGGATGGGTAAAACGCAGAGAGTTCCAGGATACCACATAAAGTGATAAAAGCTAGGGGCTGGACAGACAAGCAGATGCCAGGAAAGAACGATAACTCCGCACACCAGAATATGCTCCTTAGCTTTGTTTAATGGTATATCTCCATGTGCAACGTTTCGGGTGTGCGGACTTATCGTTCTTTCCTTAAATGCAGAGAACATATTTCCTCGCAGGACAAACCCCCTCCCTTTCTTTTAGCGGTTCAGAGTATTTCATGACACACAGGAGGAAATGGCCTGCTTTTTGTGTCGACAAAATGAACTAGAACATTCATGTAATACAACACTGTCCACATATTGTGATAAAACAGAAGTTGCAGCTTACTGTTGAATTCCTGTTTTTGGTTGGTGATCTAAATAACAAAGTTTACACGATTGCAATAATCAGATGTCCTCATTTACCACTTGTGAAAAAACACACATCACTCAGTTCTCTCACTCAATTTTCAATACTCTCTTAGAATGTGGTGTCAAGAATAGTGCATCAATATCAACACCCAAACATATTAGATTTGTATAATTTAAACTATCCCGGGTTCCAGCAATTTAGGCTATGTCTTTTATGTCTATTTTACCTTATAGACTTGTTTCTTCTCTGTGTCTGTTTAATTCATATGATTCTGCTGTCAAAATTAACACCAACTAAAAATCAAAATACCAGAATCAAATGTTGGTACTTTCTATTAAACAAATAGCAGTAAAAAGTGCCCTCTGTGGTTGGAACTAGGTCAGAACAGACCTCTTAGGAGGCTTATCTTGGGGCTTTCCCTGGGTGGGTATATTTCCTGGGAGGCATTAGTCATGAACATGAGCCAGAGTATCGAAGTGAGAAGTTTCAACGAGTGTGAAATGACTGCGTTTACTTGAAATGAGCTGCGTGATGACAACAGACATCTTTCCTATTTCATTAAGGACTTTGAAAGCTACAAAAGTCAAGGAGCAGGCCATGCTCAGCTATGTTGTGGTGGTACTGTGACTTACTTCCATGCCTTTCTCCACTT
>NC_085010.1:16816121-16821121 GCF_963854185.1 Sardina pilchardus
GAAAGAGAGTCATTCACTTTCAAAAATGACGGCACAGAATTCTGTGGGGAGACAGATGTTGCTTCTACACCATGGCCACCCTCACAAACACGCGAGCGCTAATTGTCTCCTTTCTAAACAGAACACCCCCCCCCCCCCCCACACACACACACACACACACACAATCATCCATCCATCCATCCACACTAACTGAACCAATTGGGCAGTTACTGATTAAGCCGGCTGGCAGTTATACATCTATACTGACAGCACATATTGTTCCTTGCAGTCAGACGCCTGTGTGGAGGCTGGAGTCAGGGGCCCTGCTGTTGGACACAGGGGTTGCGTAACCGGCCCGGGGGCTCCAGGAATCTCAGAGCGGCGTCCTATTGTTCACAGCCATGTGAGGAGCAGCCGCAGGTCAACTTCACAGACCTGGCGACATGGGTGAAGTGTGGCCGCGTGCATGTTTTTGAGTGTGTGTGTGTGTGTGTGTGTGTGTGTGTGTGTGTGTATAGGTGTGTGTGTGTGTGTGTGTGTGTGTGTGTGTGTGTGTGACTCACAGGAAGGACCCAGTCCCACTCACTTTAGTGAGTTAAAAAAAAGCCTCTGTTTAAAAGGTGTGAGCAAACAAAGCTCATTGAAGAAACTGACCACAGAGTGTATGTGTGTGTGTGTGTTTGTGTCTGTCTGTGTGTGTGTGTGTGTGTGTGTGTGTGCATGCATGCATGCATGTCCGTGACTCACAGGAAGGACTGGCGCAAGAGACTTAAAAGGCTTCTGTTTAAAATGCGTGGGAAAACAAAGCTCATTGAAGTAGCTGACCATAGCAGAGTGTGTGTGTGTATGTGTGTGTGTGTATGTGTTTGTGTGTGTGTGTGTGTGTGTGTGTGTGTGTGTGTGTGTGTGTGTGTGTGTGTGTGTGTGTGTGTGTGTGTGTGTGTGTGTGTGTGTGTGTGTGTATCTATGAGATAGATAGAGAGAGGGAAAGAGAGAAAAAGAAAGAGAAAGAGAATGAAAGAGGGATGGAGTGAAAGAGAACTCACCAAATCTAACTGTCTGACCGTGAGTACATCAGCGCCTGTGTCATCTGTAATTCAGCACTTGGTTGGCTGATGAAAGGCCTAGCCACACAGGCCTCCTGCCACCGTAAATTAGCAGCTTATTAGAAATCCTTTCCTAAGAATCTGAACAGCTTTTGGAATTCCTCTAATGCTTTATTTCAATATTTTAGGAGTCTAGCATGACAGTGATACATTGTTTAAACTATCCAGAAAAAAACATGCTTTTTACAACATGATAAAAAGCATGAAGATCATATTTTTTTCCAGTTTTGCCCATTCTGGTTCTTTTCTCTTCAATCATTTTTCAGGGCCAGAGAAGAAAAAAAGAATAGAATTTTGGTAAATGTATGTATTTGTATATTTCATCTTTGGTAGTAGCTGTATTTCTTTATCATCCAAGTCAAACGCAAACAAAATATGACAGTCAGATGATGTTTTGGACTTGGGGGAGGGGGAGGGGGGGGGGGGTCATCACCGGAGCAAGGTGCTGAAACTCGCAGCGCGGTGCGAACATCACGGCACCGCCGGCACTCTCCCGTCAACGCAACACACCGACACGCCACACGAGGAGCGCTGCCGGGGCTTTATATAGCCGCAAGACGGCCGATCTCACCTGACATGTTACATGGTGAGCTGAGAGCACTGCTAGTGCATATTTAACCAGCTACCAGGAAAGGCCATGTAACAGAGGCAGCCATTTGGGAAACTCAGTGCTGAATATGTTGGGTATAGGCAACTGTTTCGTTCCAAACTGCACATGGTTGTGCTGCTGATCAGCTCTTACCTCTTGTATACCAAAGTCCCTTTAGACAAGTCCCCTCATTTGGCGGCCATCTTGGTAACACACTTTGGGCAGTTATTGGGAAGTTATTTTCCTATTCAAGTGAACAGGAAGGAATACAGGAAGGGGCGGGATATGTGTGTAGACAGACAACGGCCATATCGAACTAACCCCAAACATTTTTATGGAGGTTCCTTTGAGTGCTGCGAGTCTCTGTGTACACGGCTGTGCTTCAGATCCTGCACCCATCCAAATGGCCTCTGGGGTGTGTGTGTGGCCTTTCACTGTTTCTCGTTTCAAAACACTGAACTTGTCAGCCTGGGGTTTGGCTTGGGGGGGGAGGGGGGATGATCGCACACCCTCCAGAAGTCATCTCCAGTTCTAGCCCCTTTAATCCCTGCAAACTCACCCAAAAATAGCCGTGGCCCTGCACACCTTGCCCTCTGCACTCTCATCAGTCTGATGGACCAGGGCTGCCAGCTTTATCCCCGAGGGTCTTTGTTTAAAAAAAAAAAGGGTGCCTTTAAATGAAAGAATAGAAGTGGCAGGAAAGCTGGTTTAGCCTTCCTAGGGTATAGAGGTGGGAGAGAGACAATGTGTGTGTTATGCAGGTACACAGAGTGTTTTGAGTGTTTGTCTGGTGTTTTTTGTCAATGGCGGAGTTTGTGCAGTTGGTCCATATTTTTAGATCACACACACACACACACACACACACACACACACACACACACACACACACACACACACACACACACACACACACATACACACAGACTGTAGACACACACTCTTGGACTGTTGGAGACATTATAATGGAAACTTTCTCGAGGTAACTTTGGAAATCCCAAGCGAGGCCTAAAATTAAAATAGTTCTATTCTCATCCTCAATCCTCTGCAGTATTTCACTGTTGTCAGAAGTCCATATACAGGCTTGTCTCTTTGAATGCTTCCTCTAATCCCTCCACCGCCGAGCAGAATTGTTCACCAACGTTTGGAACTGGATGGGTTGCGGCCAACCCCATAAAACAAAACAAAAAAAAGCCTCCCAAAAACCTGGCAGCCATGTACTCAGGGGATGTTGTTTGCATGAAGTGCCTATACTTGTCTTAAGAGTGTCCATTTGAATCAGAATCAGCTTTATTGGCCAGGTTTGCGTAACAAACAAGGAATTTGACTCCGGTTAATCTTTGCACTCAAGTACAACACTCAACAATAACACAACATAACTAAACAGTAAAAAAGAATGAGGGCAGTAAGTAATAAAGACAGTATGTACAAGTACAAATAAATAGATGCTATAGGTGGCCGTGTTGTCCCTGTCAAGGTTTACCATTAGTCGTGGACACCCCAACAGGCACAGGCAAGACGCAGGATGAATGAATGTGGACTAGAGAAAGAGCTGGACCCAGACACACCACACCACCCTGGAGAGGATGGCTCTGCGTCTGCATGGAGAGGCTAGCGGGAGGCTGGGAGAGGAGTGGGAGCGCCGTGGACTGGGGAGGGGGATGAAAAGGGATGTTATAGACTCGTACATCATCAGGAGCTGCATTGCGCTGCTTCTCCGACTCAATGGATCCCGAGAGGATAGGGGGAGTTTTAGTCGGGGTTGGTGGGTGGGTAGGTGGGCGGATGGGTTAGGACATTCCTGACTGGTTGTGGGGATGGTCGCGGTGGTGGTGGAAGCTTTTCCGATCGACCAGCTTTTAACAGCCTCCCCCCTTCCCTTTCCTCTTTTGTAGCAGTGCTGCAGAAACTGCACCGACGGCGAAAAAAGGTCCACAACAATAACGACAAGCAAACGTCCAAGTAGCATTGCGAATCGTGCGCCAAGGGCCTCAGAAACGGAACCGGTCAGAGGTTTTTTTTTTTCAGAGGGGGCAGGGAAGCCAGACAGGGGTGGAGTTCAATGAGGCTTTGAGCACGGCAGATAATCTGCACTCAGCACAATTTCACAGGGAGATTTACTTGGTTTTGAGAGAGACATTGAAAGGCTTTTAGTGAAGTTGCAGTTATAATGAATTGTGGATGTTGTTGTTTTTTTAATTATTTATTTACTCCCATGCCTGCAAGAAAACAAAAAATCCAACAACAAACAAACAACTCAGAGATTTTAGTAAATAAAAAGCTAAACTGCTTGCAGGGCAGAACACTAGAGCCAGGGAAGGCCACAGGGTTAGGTGTGTCTCTAAAAGACAATGCCAGGAAACGCACGCCACAAACACGGACCTATTGTGTGAGACCCACTGTGAGGGTTTGTACGAGTCAATCCCCTCCGCTTAACACCACCAGTAATTTTCCAGCCCCTCTGATAAAACAGTCATTTGTTTCAATTACAGCTATTAGCAGAATCCCTGCCAGGATGCGGCCCACGCCTGAATGAGATTCAACAATGACGGACAGCCAGGGTCCAGAGGGCCTGGGTATGGGGCTGGCATTCACGTGGCTAGTGTGTGTGTGTGTGTGTGCGCATGTGGTTGGTGTGTGTGTGTGTGTGTGTGTGACAGAGAGAGAGAGAGTGAGAATGTACATGTGTATATAAGAGAAAATAGAGACATTGTTGCTATAACATGCTGTATGTCTGTGATAATTGTATTTGTGTGTGTGTGTGTGTGTGTGTGAGTGAGTGTGAGAGAGAGAGAGAGAGAGAGAATTGTATTTCTGTGTGTGTGTGTGTGTGTGTGTGTGTGTGTGCGTGTGTGAATTGTATTTATGTGTGTGTGTGTGTGTGTGTGTGTGTGTGTGTGTGTGTGTGTGTGTGTGTGTGTGTGTGTGAGGGTCCAGGAGTGTGTTCCCGGACTGGTTTAATATGCGGGAGTCTCCAGGGAGGAAGGTTGGGCTCCAGCTGAATTAATCACCACCCCCAAGCATTCCGAGTGACAGCGCAGCCATCGATCACTTATAATACCCAGCATCAGCTAATCCAGGTGATTTATGTATCGGCCATTCATGTAAGTTATTGACCTTTTTACACTCGGGCTTTCCTCGAATCTTCACTCAACGCCACAAGATGTCCACCCTCATCATTAACGTTCCTTAGTAGCCTCACCTGTCTGGCCAAAATCTGGAGCGCATCTCCTTATCCTTGTATATATTTTTTTTTTGCTTTTGCTTTCGACACATCCTTGTTCTGCCTGGGAAGTGAAGTGGGTTCATCACGTTCTCCTTTGGTGACA
>NC_085010.1:16826121-16898621 GCF_963854185.1 Sardina pilchardus
CCTTGTCTTTGTCCTTGTGCTCTTCCACGTCCGACAGCTCTCCCTCCTTGTCCTCCTATACTTCTTACTCTACAGTTTTTGCCTATTGCTTACACACGTTTTGCAGAATTTGGCTCATTATTTCAAAACTCTACACACAGCTATATAACACATCACACTTGGGGATAAACAACTCACATCTATGCCAAAATTAAACACTGCAATCAAAACATAACACTCCTTTCTAAAAACTAAATTCTTGCAACAAAACTATACACACAAGCACCATTTGAATTACCCTTATATCACCAGTAACACACTGATGCACTCTATAGAAAACACTGCCGTCTGCGTTTCTATTTTTGTATTTTATTTGGTCATTTTCTCAGACCTCATCTTCTGTAAAAACTCAAAAGTAGATTTTCTGCAGTAATCAAAACAAGAGTTTTTACAAAAAACAAACATTCTTACAGATATAAAGATAAATAGAAAAGTCAAATATAGCAACAAAACAAAAGTAAAAAAAATGACTGGATCATTTGCGATTGAAAAAAAAAAACAAAATATATATTGGTTTTGTGTGTGTGTGTGTGTGTGTGTGTGTGTGTGTGTATGTGTGTGTCTGTGACTGTGTATGTCTGTGTGTGTGCACATGTGTGTGTGAGTGTGAGTGTGTGTGTGTGTGTGTGTGTGTGTATGCATGTGAGTGTGTATGTGGTGTGTATGTGGTGGGGGCTGGGGTGCAATATCATATACACATACAATGGGGGGGATTGATCCCCAATGTCTCCACATGCCTCTTGCCACATTGCCTGCAGAAGAGGTATGCAGGCGTGTGGTTGGCGATCATTTACTTTCCACCACCATGCAGAACTATTTCCTCAATTGCATTTAGGGGCTGTAAGGGGGCAGGTATACAACTTTTGACATATGAATTGTCTCCATGCTTGCAAAGTTCTCAAAATGGCTTACTGGAGGCCTATTTGTAGTGTTAAGGTTCAGACCGATTGGTGCTCTGTTTTCTGTGCACGTGTTTTCAGGTGTATAAGTAAGTGCCTACAATTGCCAGATGAGTTTTACATTTTGAACAAAGTGTTTTCCCAGTGATACCAGGGGATTTTGTTTTTGCACAAAGTGTCTTATGTAAGAAAACGTGTGTAGTGTTTCGCAAAAAGTGTTTTGCAGAATTGCAAACAATGTGCAAAGCAGAGAATGTGTTTACAGTTTTTGCCTATTGCTTACACACATTTTGCAGCATTTGGCTCATTATGTCAAAACTCTACACACAGCTATATAAGACATAGCACTTGGGGATAAACAACTCACATCTATGCCAAAATGAAACACTGCAATCAAAACATAACACTCCTTTCTTACAGTTTTTGCCTATTGCTTACACACTAAAATCAAATGCTTACACCAAAGCCTCAATACCTCAACCTCTTGTATTATACTTTACACACAATGTAACCATAGCTTAAACACATTCTCTGCTTTGCACATTGTTTGCAATTCTGCAAAACACTTTTTGCGAAACACTACACACGTTTTCTTACATTAGACACTTTGTGCAAAAACAAAATCCCCTGGTATCATTGGGAAAACACTTTGTTCAAAATGTAAAACTCATCTGGCAATTGTAGGCACTTACTTATACACCTGAAAACACGTGCACAGAAAACAGAGCACCAATCGGTCTGAACCTTAACACTACAAATAGGCCTGCCCTCCAGTAAGCCATTTTGAGAAGTTTGCAAGCATGGAGACAATTCATATATCAAAAGTTGTATACCTGCCCCCTTACAGCCCCTAAATGCAATTGAGGAAATAGTTCTGCATGGTGGTGGAAAGTAAATGATCGCCAACCACACGCCCGCATACCTCTTCTGCAGGCAATGTGGCAAGAGGCATGTGGAGACATTGGGGATCAATCTCCCCCATTGTACAGTATGTGTGTATGATATTGCACCCCCCCCCCCCCACCCCCCACCCCAGCCCCCACCACATACACACTCACATGCATATACACACACACACACACACACACACACACACACACACACACACACACTCACACGCACATGTGCACACACACAGACATACACAGTCACAGACACACACATACACACACACACACATACACACACACACACACACGCAAAACCAATATATATTTTGTTGTTTTTTTCAATCGCAAATGATCCAGTATTTTTTTTTACTTTTGTTTTGTTGCTATATTTGACTTTTCTATTTGTCTTTATATCTGTAAGAATGTTTGTTTCTTGTAAAAACTGCAGAAAATCTTGATTACTGCAGAAAATCTACTTTTGAGTTTTTACAGAAGATGAGGTCTGAGAAAATGACCAAATAAAATACAAAAATAGAAACACAGACGGCAGTGTTTTCTATAGAGTGCATCAGTGTGTTACTGGTGATATAAGGGTAATTCAAATGGTGCTTGTGTGTATAGTTTTGTTGCAAGAATTTAGTTTTTATAAAGGAGTGTTATGTTTTGATTGCAGTGTTTCATTTTGGCATAGATGTGAGTTGTTTATCCCCAAGTGCTATGTGTTATATAGCTGTGTGTAGAGTTTTGAAATAATGAGCCAAATTCTGCAAAACGTGTGTAAGCAATAGGCAAAAACTGTAAAACGAAATTCTTGCAACAAAACTAAACACACAAGCACCATTTGAATTATCCTACATATCACCAGTAACACACTGATGTGCTTTACATGAAACACTGCCGTCTTTGTATTTTTTAAAAAATCTTTTTTGGTCATTTTCTCAGACCTCGTCTTCTGTAAAACTCAAAAGTTGTAATCAATCAAGAGTTTTTACAAAAAACAAACATTCTTACAGAAATAAAGAGAAATAGAAACATCAAATATAGCAACAAAACAAAAGAAAAAAAACAATTACTGGATCATTTGCGATTGAAAAAAAACAACATACATATTTGTTTTGTGTGTGTGTGTGTGTGTGTGTGTGTGTGTGTGTGTGTGCGTATGTCTGTGAGTGTGTATGTGCATGTGAGTGTGTACAGTATGTGCAAGTTACTGTAGTGTGTATGTGGTGGGGGCTGGGGGGGGGGGATGGATCCCCAATGTCTTCACAGGAACTTTCCACCGCCATGCAGAAAATACTGTAATTCCTCAATTGCATTTAGAAATGGGCTGTAAGGGGGCAGGTATACAACTTTTGATATATGAAATTGATATGGTTGTTGAACCAATCTCAGACCAGAGCAGCGCTGATGTCATCTGAGACACATCTCTGCACTGGTCCTTGTCTTTGTCCTTGTCCTCTTCCACGTCCGACAGCTCTCTCTCCTTGTCCTCCTATACTTCTTACTCTCATTGGGTGCCTCTCATTTGGTCTTTTATACACCCTCCCTTCCTTCCTCGATCCTCGTCCTCACTGATCTAGATAAAGAGTGATGGGGTGACAACAATGGGATAGTCTATCCAGTGCTAGTTATAGATCAGTGGGAACGCCCCTCGAGGATCAAGCATCGAGGATCGAGGAGAGATGTTGAGAGGCACCCATAGTTCTCAAAATGGCTTACCTGAGGCCTATTTGTAGTGCTAAGGTTCAGACCGATTGGTGTTATGTTTTCTGTGCACGTGTTTTCAGGTGTATAAGTAAGTGCTTGCAATTGCCAGATGAGTTTAGCATTGCACAAAGTGTTTAATGTAAGAAAAAGTGTGTAGTGTTTTGCAAAAAGGGTTTTGCAGAAAGAAAATGTGTGTAGTGTTTCGCAAAAAGTGTTTTGCAGAAAGAAAATGTGTGTAGTGTTTCGCAAAAAGTGTTTTGCAGAATTGCAAACAATGTGCAAAGCAGAGAATGTGTTTAAGCTATGGTTACACTGTGTGTAAAGCATAATACAAGAACTTTAGGTATTGAGGCCTTGGTGTAAGCATTTGATTTTAGTGTGCAAGCAATAGGCAAAAACTGTAAGCTATGGTTACACTGTGTGTAAAGTATAATACAAGAGGTTGAGGTATTGAGGCTTTGGTGTAAGCATTTGATTTTAGTGTGTAAGCAATAGGCAAAAACTGTATTGGGTGCCTCTCATTTGGTCTTTTACTGTATACACCCTCCCTTCCTTCCTCGATCCTCGCCCTCACTGATCTAGATAAAGAATGATGGGGTGACAACAATGGGATAGTCTATCCAGTGCTAGTTATATATCAGTGGGAACGCCCCTCGAGGATCAAGCATCGAGGATCGAGGAGATGTTGAGAGGCACCCATAGTTCTCAGAATGGCTTACCTGAGGCCTATTTGTAGTGCTAAGGTTCAGACCGATTGGTGTTATGTTTTCTGTGCACGTGTTTTCAGGTGTATAAGTAAGTGCTTGCAATTGCCAGATGAGTTTAGCATTTTGAACAAAGTGTTTTCCCAATGATACCAGGGGATTTTGTTTTTGCACAAAGTGTTTAATGTAAGAAAAAGTGTGTAGTGTTTTGCAAAAAGGGTTTTGCAGAAAGAAAATGTGTGTAGTGTTTCGCAAAAAGTGTTTTGCAGAAAGAAAATGTGTGTAGTGTTTCGCAAAAAGTGTTTTGCAGAATTGCAAACAATGTGCAAAGCAGAGAATGTGTTTAAGCTATGGTTACACTGTGTGTATAGTATAATACAAGAACTTTAGGTATTGAGGCTTTGGTGTAAGCATTTGATTTTAGTGTGTAAGCAATAGGCAAAAACTGTAACGTGCATTTCTCAAAACAATTAGTGCAGCATGAGCAGTTGACAGCATTGTCGATTGTGTACTTGAAAATGTAAAATTGAAAAATGGAAAATAAAAGAAGACAGCAGACTATCAGTTGCATGGATGTCATAAAGCAGTCGCTGTTTATTAAAAATGGAGAATTTCAATTATGATCTGAAATATGCACTGAAGCAACTGAGCAAAGCTGTAATATGTACTGTAAGCACATTATTTTGTGTTTGGACACAGAACTACTGACTACGGAGTGAGGACTGTACGGTACCTGTTCCAGCAGAACCTTATCAGAACCACACTGCTCTAGTACTGGTTCTGTTGTGCCTGTAACAAGCCCGCTCTCTGAGCCCCCCCCCCCCCCCAGGACTCTCGCATCCGCTGGCTGTCTCTGCTGCTATAAAACACCACTCAAACACAGCCATCCCTCTTCCCCTGCTCCCAGTAATGAGGTTTGGGTGAGATTCTGCAGTGTCTATGCCTGTGTGTGTGTGTGTGTGTGTGTGTGTCTGTGTGTCTGTGTGTCTGTGTGTCTGTGTGTGTGTGTGTGTGTGTGTGTGTGTGTGTGTGTGTGTGTGTGTGCACGACGCGTGTGTGTGTGTGCGCGTGCATGTAAATGTGTGGACATAGCTGCTCTTTCTTCTGTGTACCAAATGATATCTCCATCCGTCCTCTCTGAAATTGTATTTCTGTGGGTGAATTGGTGTGTGTGTGTGTGTGTGTGTGTGTGCTCATACACATGTATGGTATGTGTGTGTGCGTGCTCGAAAAACAATACCGAGGCAGAGAGAAGAGGAGGAGGAGGAGGAGGAGGAGGAGGAGGAGGAAACACATTTTAATAAAATATTTCTGCCACACATTTCCTCATGCATAATTTACGCCTGATGCTCTGCAGTGCTGTCAGGCTCCCTGTTCTTTGACTACTCCTCCTGGAAGAGCTTGATCACTGGCTGATGGTTTCCCCCACGGAGGAATGATAAAAAAATAAAAAAAAAATACAAAAAAATACAAAAAAAGGAGAGGGGTGAAAAGATTGAGATTTATGTGGTGATATTAGGACTTCATTCACATTTTGCTGTGATTCAAGACCTGCAGATCTTCTCGTGCTTTTCTACTCTTCGATGTGCTTGCCTTTTGCTCAGCGGCCGCCACCACACATAGATCTGTTTTGCGTATGGCAGACAAACACACTGACCCACACCGCTGTTCTATCCTGTTCTAATTTAAACCATTTAAAATCAATGGGTAGGAGCTGATGCTCTTAATGTATGAGTGTATGTGAGTGTTTGTGTGTGTGTGTGTGTGTGTGTGTGTGAGTGTGTGTGTGTGTGTGTGTGTTTATGCTTGTGTATGTATGTGTATGCGTATGTGTGTGTGTGTGTGTTTGCTTGTGTGTGTGTGTGTGTGTGTGTGAGAAAGAGAGCGAGAGAGATAGAAGAGAGAGATTGTGTGTGAAGGGAGCAGAGGGCTGAGGGTCACAGGTGTCTCACAGTGGGATCTAAAAATAAACTGTCTCAGCATCATTGATCTCGCTGCTCTGGGGATGCATTGTATTCCTGTGCCTTGTCATCAGCGCTCACAGATAGTCCCAAGTCATTAAGGAGAATGGAAACAGAATTTGTTTCCTTTCGATGATGATATTACTGTTGAATTACCTTTATTTAATAGGATCAAATAAAACATATTCCTTTCTTGACTACATTAAGCTACATTATTATGTCATTATGAAGACTGAACTATATCTTTCTTTAACACAATAACATTATTGAATTACCAATATTTTGATATCATAAGCATATTAAACTGATTCGGTGCCAAGGCTTTCCTCCTTCATTCTGTTGAAAAAGGACACCAACAGTAATATTATCGCTCCTTCAATTAAGAGTCCGTTGAAATGACACCTGTTGATATGTAAAAAAATCACAGTCTGAGCTCTGCAGGTTTCACCTCAAAATAGTTGTGGTTGTAGTAAAAACATGGTTAAGGTCCGCATCAAATCCTACAATGAGTATGTCTGCGATCTTACTTGAAAGGACTCATGCACAAGGTGAAGCTTGGGCGAACAGTCGCTCTTAACCCTGACAGGGAGGCTACACCAGGTTTGCAACTGAAGTGCTCAGTGCACATAGTGTAATTTTTTTTTTTTTTGAAGTCCGGTTTAATTTGTTCAAATCACTATCACATCTGGTGCAGTCAGTTCCATTGATTATAGTGGAAGCTGGTCGTTCAGCAACTGAACATAGCAACTGAACACTCTTAAAATGAATGTGTTGAAAACAACACGATGGGGCAATTGCTCTGTCGCTAGTTTGGAGTTTGACACGGTTTTAAGTCTGGAGTTTGAGTTTGAGTTTAAAACCGTGTTAAACTTCAAACTAGCGACAGAGCAATTGCCCCAATGTGTGTTATTTCCAACACATTGCTTTTGTTATTTGTTACACAGTATGTGTTGAAAATAACACAACTTGTGTTGATTTTTTTTTAACACATCTCTGTGTCCAGATAGGGACAACAACCCAGTTTCTGTTGTTTCCAACACATTTGTTTTAAGAGTGAATGCTTCAGTTCCGTGTGTGTGTGTGTGTGTGCGCGCCCTGTGTATAGTCTCCCTGTGAGAGTAGGAGTGCTGGCTCTGGGCAGACTGTTTTGCTAATGCCTTCCACTTCACAGCCCTCGGCAGCATCTGAAAATGGATGGCAAACCTGATTTAAGGAATTGAATGAAGCGTGGGCTACCAAGAAACCTGGCCAACTTTCAGGGAAACGACAATGGGGGACATATTATCAAATGATGGACGAATGTTCCCTAAGTGTTTGTTTGTTTGTGTGTGTGTGTGTGTGTGTGTGTGTGTGTGTGTGTGTGTGTGTGTGTGTGTGTGTGTGTGTGTGTGTGTGATCATCTGTGGCAGCAGAGCAGAGGAGTCAGCCTGTCAGCTCAAACAGGTGAGTGGGAGTGTATTGGTTTCATCATTCTCTACTTTTCTTCGTTCCCACATTGCCTAGTTCAGCATATCAGTTGGTATCACTGACAAGGAATATCTTTCTCGTCAATTATGTACTACAGGAGTTATAGAAATCAGGTCTCTACCTTCCTATGTCTGTCTAAATATACTGTAGCCTACATCTTTCTGTCTCTGTCAGTGTAGAGTGGACATGTTCTGTACTCAACCCTGGGTACTGGATGGTCCTTAAGATAAAACGTGTTAATCCTGGTAGCTCTTAATGAAAAGCTCTAAATGACAGCTCTATAATGGCATCATCACTACTAATTCCCAATATAACATGCACTATACATGTTGCTTACTTTAAATTCTTTGCCCTTTACTGGCCTATGAGCTAATGTCTGGGTGTCCCCCCCCCCCATTTAAATTGTCTATATAGAAATGATCATGCTATCTTGGACCTATAAAGGATCTATCCCTTAGCTTAGTCATCAGTGGGGTCGTAACAGCCACAGCTCCCTACAGTCGCCTATTAGTAGTACATGCATGTGACAGAACATTTCCACATCAGATACGGGGCCTAATAAGGGACCTCACCATGGCCTCTGGTGAGGGACAAGGGTATCGGTCCTCAGCTTGATGAAAGGTCAGGCCTTGGGCACGTGGTGAGGGGGGGGGGGGGGGGGGGGTGGATGGAAAAGAGAACAATGAGACCAATGAAATTGGTTTCACCAGAAGGTCTGGATGGGCTGTTAGGGATGAGATTAAATGATCTAATCACGGCATTTTGACTACATGGCATTCCTCTTACAGAACTGTGAACGCACTGATGTCTTTTCAAGTGAGTCTGAATAAGCTACAGAATGGAAGATTAGTCTGAAAACCCAGCTGTGAGTCCATACTCAAATTGATCTGCTCATAGTTTGGTTGGATAACCACTCGTTCCTAATTGGTCCATCTTGAAGATCTCGGAAAACCCAGCAGCACAAGGTGTAATTTGACCAACTTATGATTCTGATACCAGCAACATCCAACATTTTAGTAGGATGGTATCCTGGATTTTGCTAAGAGACAGTGTCCAGAATGTTGCTAGGATGGTATCAGAATCTTCAATTGGTGAAGATAAAACGATTTTTCAGTGCACCATGTGGTGGATTGTCTTAGATCGCATCACATATTTCCTAACGATCAACTCTTTGCACACATCTTCTTTGTGACAGCTGACCTGCTATGCTCCCAGTCAGACTGGTTGTCTGACCATGTCGAGGCACAAAAAAAAAAGAGGTAAAAAGAGACTGTCTGGTCCGGAGTGCTGAAGGCTGGTCTCTTGCTCTGGAGCCGCTCAGTATAAGGCGTCTCGTTAGCACTGTAGGGAAGACTCAAATTAGATCTCGCGTCGTCCTCCTTGTTCCTCTCTTCCTCCCTTCCTGGCTGCGTAGGCAGAGCCCCTCCAGACTGAAGCTCGGCCGATCTGCTCCCTGACTTACTCTCTTCTGTGTGGCTCATTAAGATGGCCCAGAGTTGATACGAGCTGCCTCCGCTCTGCGCCTGTTCTGCCTCACTGCCTGACCCAGGCCCTTGAGGGCACTGTGTGTGTGTGTGTGTGTGTGTGTATGTTTGACAGAAATATATGTTTGGTGCGCTTGAGAGAGAGAGAGAGATAGAGTGTGTGTGTGTGTTGTGCAGCCTATATATCTAGATATTCCTTAACAAATTTGAGGGGGTGGGAGTTTCAGAGGTGATAATATTGATAAAACCAGCTCCCCTTGCAACGCAAGACCCTAGGAGACCAACCTTTGAACACACACCAGCTGGTGTGAAGGAGTGGATTTTGTGCACACTTAAACTCCTCATTTCTTTTCAGACCCTTGATTTTCTAGTATTTACTATTTCAAAATGGTTTACGTTTAAATGTTCCCTAATAATGTGTGCTAAATGACAAGTGCTGTTGGCTGTTACACTGTCTCCACCAACTCAAGTGCTTCCCTTAATAACAGCTAGCCAACATTTTTGGCAGTGCCTAAGATAAACAGATGTTAGTACAGCATGTGCAGCCACCACCTGGATGTGTGTCAGATACTAACAAGCTATCTAAAAGCCATACAGAAACCTTGCCTAATACAACCAAAAAACCCTGTTGGCGCTGATAGCAACGTGCTAACGTGCTAAATTGTGTTTTTTCATAATATGTCTAATTGACAAATGTGGTGCTCTGACAAAATGTCCTACATTTTTATGGGGTGCTCCGCCTTGGAACTACAGAGCTACACAGAGCATAGACTGGATGGCTAATGGGTATGAGTGAGACTATCTGTGCCACCAATACTTGAAGATTAGGCCTAGGCTACAACAAACAGCCGATTTTCCAATACAGAACTGTTTGTTGTTTATTCAATATTGGATATTTTTTAAGGAAAGCAATGTGTCATATTATATACTTATACATATTAAAGTCTTTTGTCCCAAAACTAGCTAGCCAACAAACTAATTAGCTCTATTGTTGTCCTTAACCTATACCATGACGTGTTACAGTATATGGTGTCATCCCTTGACTCATTCATGACACATTTCTACGCACCATTGTGATTTAAAAAAAGTTTTAAAAAGTGGTATCCTAAAACCCAACTCGTATAAGCTAGGCTACAGTAAGTGTGTGGAGAGCGTTAGTGGAGTGTGTTAGTGGAGTTGTGGGTCTACCAAGTTCATACACTGCCCAACTCACGTTGTGCACCATTCTGAATGCATGAAAGACCCAGGCAGCTCTTTTCCAGAATGGCGTGTAGTGTTTTTGCAGCCATCACCGAAGTCACTGCAGAGGATCATTGGCTTATTTCTCTCGCTCCTCTCCTCCATTAATTAGTGGCTTTCTTGGTGCACAAATGAAATGGCTGCTTTTGTCTCGTCGTTGGTGCAGATGTGCGAGCAGCTTTACGGGCCAGGCCCAGATGGGCTCATTACTCTCGAGCGCTGGCTCCCATAACGACCGTTCAGTCACGCCGACGACGACGGCTGTTGGCTGGCGGGCGTTTGTCTCCTGGCAATCTCGATTGGTCCCCTCGAGACGCGCAGTGACAACTGAGAAATGAGAAGAAATGGCCCTGTGGTCAAATGTTGACGGAGCTATTTTGATTTTTAATTGAGTTTGCCAAACCATTTTTAATATTGACACATAGGGTCCTTGTTGCTGCATATATATATATTTTTTACAACTAACATTCTGCCCTGGTCTTTGGGTGGGATTGGAAATGTGAATTGGTAACTTGGGAAGTGAATAGTAAAGGTGGATGGAAAAGGCCTCTCACAAATATTATGCAGAATTAAGAGTACAGACAGAAGTGTGAGTAGGCTACCGGTTCAGTATGTTTCCATTCTTACAGAGAAAAATGTCTGCAGGCTCCTGTCACATACAGTAGCCTACAAGATTATGGGGATAAACTTGGATACTATAATTGAGGGTTATATTACGATAGCAAGGTAGCGTACCCAGTTTGTCAAGGTAAATTCAGGAGTAGGCTGCACCACTGATCTCAAAAGAGCATGTCACTTTTGGAAAAAAAAAAAAAAAATAGACGCTTAGTGTCATATGTTCTTTTTTGAGATCAGCAGTTACTCCCAAAGTAACCTGGGTAAGCCTGTAACCTGGGTAGTAAGCCTGTAATCTCATGTAGAGCTCTCAGTTGGTGTTAACTTTTTTAAGCGGTTAACAACTGGATCCACTCTTCACTCTTACAGACCTGGAACAGAAATGCACGTAGGAAAATAGGTTCCTTATCAGAGGGCACTTTATGTTCCTTTAAATAACCTGACTAAGAGTTTTGTATATCAACTTTATGAATATAGTCCTCTGTAGAGCTTTTATGATCCGTTCAGTGAAGACAGGACCACAAGTATATGAAGGTATAAATAAAATCAGGCAAATTGCATGACAACTCCAGTTTGGAAGGCAAATGCATTTGGTTTATTGGTATCCATTCAAAACAGACAAGTAATAAACATATTTCCCTTGGACATTTCCAAAACAGAACGATGCATTTAGCTCTGCTCGTGTTGTCATTCGCTAATGGCAGGCTCTAACTGCTGTTGCCAGCGGTTCGCCGTAGTAGTACCACTTGCCTTTAGTCAGATTAAATGAGGCAGAGAGCATTGAGGGCAATCTGAACGCATACACTCCAAGCTTGTGGCCATTGCAAAGACTGCTGCACTCTCTCATCCTCTCCCGTCAGCCTTTCTCTCTCTCTCTCTCTCTCTCTCTCCCTCCACTCTGAAGAGCTCACTTGACTGTGGAGCCAGTGGCACTTAATGTACTGGAGAGAGGTCCAGTGTGCCCGTTACCGTGCCGACAGCCTCTGCACTCTCCGAAGTGACACTACAGAGCATTGCTGTCATGCAGAATCATGCACAGGTCACAAGCATGCCAGGCTGTGTCCACACGCACATAACACGTAACGAAGAGGAAAATCCAAAATGAGGAACGCGATACAAAACCAGAGAGCTCAGATTGTGTTGTCATCTATGAGTGAGCCCCACCCCCTCTACACAGTGACCCTTCCATGACCTTTGGGTTCAAACCTACACAGATGGTGTCAGCCTCTCAGTGACCTTTTTCCTTCTGTCCTTCCCTTGGGACATCATCGAGTCACTTCCCAAATCGCTTATTTATACATACATTGAGGGCTGCTGTCAGCTGGCCAAGAGAAAGATATGCTGGTTAATGCTTAACTGCCCTTAATCTTGGAGAAGTTGTAACATGTTGCTACTGTAAATGTATCCGAGGATAGACAGAAGTGATAGGGTTAGAGATTAAGCTCTCCCTAACTCTCTCCCTCTCTTTCCCTCTGTTGGCACTTGGCAGTTGTGAGAGATTTGTTTGTTTACTTGTTCGTCTGTTTGTTTGTTTTCCTCCTCAAGAAGAGGTGATCAGATGGCAAGTCCACCACTGGGTCGCAGCCAGACAGACAGACTGGACCTCAGGCAGTGTCAGCAGGTGGACAGACCCGGGCTTGTTTGGTGTACGTGCGGACTCTCATGACACCCTCTCAACCAGGGCATGAGAATCCAAATGAGTTCTGCTACCCTTCAGAGGACAAACCTCACTGTGAACTCAAGACTAACCTACAGGTACATATAAAGCTATTTGGTAAAACTATTTATCCTTCACAAATGCTAGCAGCATGTGCAATAAACAGTATAGATAGTACAAACATTGTATTCAGTGCTTGAAGTGGGAAAAAATAAGTGCAGGAACTCTAATTTTCCGACATTTAACATTTGTGCGGTGAAAAAAAAAACAGTTTTTAGGATGTGTTGGTTCAAAAGCTATTTTAATTTAATCATTCTTTCAAGCAATAACCTAGGCCTAGGCTACTTTTTTCTAATTCACAAATGGAATACTGAAAAACCATTAAAACAACATGAACCAGACCAGTGTGATAGCCTACTTAGGCCTAACAGACTGGGCTAAAGGCCCTAGAACCTTAAAGAAACCTTTGGGCTAAAGGCCCAGTTGAAGAAAACTGTGAAATTGGCTGTAGCCTACTTGTTACATTGATTTAATTAACAATATTAACAACTGGCCAAGAACAGAGATTCAAGATCAAAAGTCAGAACAAGAGAGTAAAGTGTCTGTAAGTGTTCTTTCTATTGCTATTTTGGGTCCTGAAATGGCAGCATCTGCCATGGCTGTACAGTATGACAAACACGGGGTCTGAATACAACTTCTGATATGAAAAATAAATTATTTTGAAGTGGGGGAAATGGGGAGGTATAAAAAAATGCAGAAATTTGATGTGATTTAAAAGAAATACTTTCTCGTGATTACCGCTATAACAGAGACATTCTATACGCCATTGGAATCAGTAGGATCTCCTGTTTATTTTGATATGTAGTTTGCCATAGGGCAGTTACGAAATTGTGAAATATTTCAGAGAAGAATGGGTATGACGCAAAACTGAATGTGACATTCATTTTTGTATGTAACTGTAATTTCCAACGCTAATTATCTCGCGAACCGTTCATCATAGAAACTAGCGGCTAACGCCATTGGAAAGGTCAGGTTCTGCAGTTTCATATGATATGCCTGTTACTTCTGTGCGAGAAATTCTTCGCGCAGCAATATGACCGAGAAGAATGGGTGCGGCCGCGGTCGAATGGTGCGTCTCTCGAAGAAGGCAGAGAGGGTCGGCCGGTGGTCCGATGGTAATTTCTCACAGGTAGGCTACAGGGCCGTGACCCATAGATTGATAGGGATAGGGCACTGGCGTAGCTCGTGGGTAATGTAGTCTTTCATCGGTCTTGTGATATTGTCTATTCTCGGGCCACTGTCGCTGCGTCGGATCAGTTTCAGTAAGTACCGGAACGCAGCAAAAAGTGGCGGAACCCAAAAGACGAAAATACAGAAGTTCCGGAACTGCGTTCCGCTGCGTTCCGGCCCACTTCAAGCACTGATTGTATTATTGTAAACCACAAAAGGACCGACAGCGCTTTTAACGAATACTACCAAAACAATAGCAGACCAATTCAATTTGCCTTCTTTAATGACATTTTCAGTCCACAGATAAATTGAATCCCAAAAAGTATCTAGCAATAAAGCAGTCATGTCCAGCTGCTACCATCACATTTCTTTTTGGGAAAAGGAAAGATTCTTCCAAGCTACCCTGTCCCTTCTATATTTCTTTCTACATATCAGGCCCCTTCTAGTGTCTGACAAACACAGTTCCAACACCATTTGGCAGTGTTAAATGCTTACAACTCACTCCAGTGATTATACAAGTATCCCAAGAGAGGTAAGAAGAGTACAAATGGACAATAAAGACTAGCTCCTATGATCCAGACAACTGGGAGAAGGTTCTCTAGAACCAGAAGTCCAGATTAGAACCTCTCCAGACCCCTTCTGACTTGCAGCATCTAAGCAGTTATCAGTTTTTACAGTTCTAAGGAAAAAGTTCTAAGCAGTCTATGTGTATAACCTTGGCAGGTTATTTGTTTTGTCCGCAGAGATAAATTCTTTAAGATGATAAGAAACCTTCTAATACAAATCTCTTCCAACAAATCTTTGAGACATTAAGCAGGACCTTTGAGAATTCATTTCTGAGGACAAAACCAAATTTTTTCCAAGAGGGGTCATCTCCTGCTGGCCTACAAAGAACAAGGGCTAAAGACAACAAGTCCCAAGGAGTAACATGATATGCAATATGGGAGCATCCAACTGTTTGTTTATCCCCCCGAGGCCAGCTTTGGATGTGTTGCTTCAGCTGGTCCTGAAGAGATATCAACTCATTTATTTTTGGCCGCTGAAGAGTGACATTCAAAAAGAGTCAACTCCTCTCAGGAGAAGGAACACTAGGGCTACAGCAATGGTTTATGTGCTTTCACTTTAAATACAGGGGGTTTTGAAAGACACTCATTTACAGGTTTTGTAGGCCTGTTAGTGCCAAAGCCTGTTTCAGCCAGGTCACTGCTTTGCACTTGTCAAGGCATGCCACAATGGACATTTTTTATATATATATATATATATATATATATATATATATATATATAAAGGAAAACTGAAGTATTGCACCAGAGGTTTCAAAAACAAAACACTTACAGCAACTTGAAAACTTTTATAACAGTCTTAACATTATTGAGTAGTGCTGACAACTTCACAATCGCTCTAGCCACAGTATGACCTGGAGAGTTGGTCCATGCCCCCTCCCAGTTCAGAGGAAGGTGGGAGGTTGAGAGGTAGGGGGCAAATGGTATGAGAACCGTGTGGGAGCAGGGAGGTCTAGGGAATGGGGTGGGGGGGAAGGGGCGCTCTGCCATACTTTCTTCCCTCACTCCAAATGAATAAACGACGCAGGATTAGGCATTCCAAACCTGCCGAGCATGCCCACTCTCTCTTTTCCGAGAGCTAAAACACGACTGCAGCTGTAACTTCACTCTGCTGCTTGTCCAGAAAAAACAGAAAAAACAATTCGAGTTACAGAGCGGAAAAGCAGAGACAAAGTAGACCGAGCGCCACATGCTTTTGTGATGTTATCAGCAAAATTCCCATGGTCCCTTTCAACTTAAAAGTAAAAAATTTACTTGTTTGTTATTTTTCTGGATATTATAATACAATTATTTACTGTTTAGCATACACCTAATACAATCCATGCACAGTGCTTGTGTGGTATAATTAAAACATCAATAAATATAAATAAAACTAAAGCAAACATACAGGCAGTATAACACGACAAAACAAATAAACTAACAAAAAAGGACACAAAATAAGAGACCTGACTGGGTTTTATTTTTGTCACTTCTAAAAACATGTATAAAATTGGTCCAACTTCAGAAACAAGGCACACAATGTCTTGGTTCAGGATTTCAGTGTTTGCATCGAGCATTCTATCCAAATATACCAATGTAATTTTTTTCCAAGCAGCAAGACAACCATGCAAAGTCATAACAGAATGATGCAGACTGGGCACTCTAGTAGTAGGTCTCTCTTTCCACCCAACCTGTAAGAAGAGATGAGGGGGGGGGGGGGGGGGGGAGAATGGTTTCAGACAGAGTCACATCAGAATCCATATAGATGGTAAAAAAACACACTTTCTGATCAGCAATCACCGATCAAACGACCATTCATCATGAATGTTAAAGGGATCAAGATGTTTATACAGTATATATGAATGAAAACACATTTTAAATGTATTAACTTAATTATTTTATCCAAATTGACTTACATAGGTCAGTTATAATATAAGGGTCCTTCTCCCCAGAGCAACTAGGGTTAAGTGCCTTGCTCAAGGGCACAAGAGTGAAAGCTGGGAATTGAACCCACAACTTTAAAGACTACTGCATGGTAGCCCAGTTAATTGCCACTATGTGACCAGCACCCTTAAAGACCACAATGACAAGAACACATAGATGGAGTTTTCCCCCTTACCTCCTGGGCTGCGTCGCAGGATAAGTTTACGGATTTCATCATAAATAAAGATAAGGAGTGAATATGGGAAGGCGCAGAACCACCAGTTTGGTCTAAAAAAAGGGAGAGATAAATGAGAATAAGAGATTTGTAAAACAACACAACAAATATCATCTTTGATGAAGACTGCAAAGAATTTGGCAATTCAGAAATGGCTTGACATTTTTTTTTGTTGATTCTGTTCAGAAGAGCAGATTTTGGCCAGACTTACTTGAGTGGGTACATTCTGAGGGCGACATCCATGCCTGGGCAGTATGACAAGAAGGCAGCCAAAGCTGTCTCCTCAAACAGGCCAAAGATGAGGATTTTATTTCTGGGGAAGGCAGGAACACACAAGATGTCAGTTCAATACTGTTCCCTTTTGCAGCACATTATCATTTTCATGAGACCTTTCACGGGGCCCGTTTAGTCACGCCCTACTTACTTCATGCCCTGTTGGAAGACTGAGTTTCTCCTGGTCTTACAGATGATCAAATCGGCCCATTGCACGACCACAATACTGGAGAAGAAGGCTGTATGGCAGGTGAACTCCACAATCTTCCTCTGTTCATAGGTCTGTGGCACACAAGTGACGCAAGTCAGGGGAGGATACAGGAGGCTGAACACAGACGGCCTGTTTTCTAGATAAAATGGGCTCTATGTTGGTGATTTTTTTTTTTTTTTGCTACTAACGAGCCAAATTTACTTTGCACTTTGGGCTTAATTTCTGACCCGAAGCAACAGAGAACTCAAATAGACTATTAGATTTGCCACAGGTTCTAATGAAATTGTACACTTACACATAACTCAAGTTGAACCACATAAAAAAGTCTCAAATGTCAGAAACATCAATAAAAGTTAGATGTGCTAAACAGCAATGCACTCTTTAAAAAATGGTTCTTGGAGTGCTATGTAGAACCATGCAGGCTTTTAAGAACCTTTAGGGGTTCCTTTGATGCACTATGCAAAATGATTTAAAGAACCATTTAGGGGTGCCATATATGAAGCATACAATAGAACCATTTTTGGTTCTACATAGCACCTTTTTTTCTAAGTGTGTAAGCAAACTTCTAAAGAATAAAAGTTCAGAGTTAACTTCTAGCCTAAACAGTATCCCAGGCTAGAGGCCATTTCAATCTGAGCTAACTCTGTTTTATCTCTTACTATGCAATAGGATTTAGGTCTGTCAGGGTTGGCTAAGTTGGTACGCCAAGAACCAGATATACATCGATGCCAAAATACATGTATACAAATATATTTCCACGCAAGTCAATTTTAAATTGCTACAGCAAAATTATTTCCATGTCTGGAATAGACCAAAATTCAATGATATTCCAGAAATTCCATAACCCATGGGAACCGTGCTCTGTTCAATTAAATTAAATGAGCCACAATATTATTGGTTATAAATAATATAGTAGCTCGGAAAACACAAATCCGTGTCATAGCCTCATATTTGTTCAAAGAATTATCATAGAATATTTGTCTGGATTGACTTTTGAGGTTTATAATGTGATGTGGCCATAACCTGAATATTAAACAATAACAGTATTTTTGCAATAATCATTATTTATTCTCACCATTTCATCATTTGCACTGATATACTGTAGAGAGACTGGTGGAGCTATGCCATTGGTAGTGGTACACTACAAACTGGACACTTACCCACTGCTGTCCATAACTGTCCTCCAGGTCATTAGTGAACTTGTCATCCCACCTCACTCGAATTCCGAGTAGTGTGGAGGGCAGGAACCCGTTTTCAGCCAAAATTACAAAATATGTGAAGAATCCTGCCAGGGCCTGGATCATACCTTTTAAAAATGCAAAAGATGGCGAAGATCAGTCCCTGAAGTCACAGCACATGAATCTTTGGCCAGAGGATAAGCATGACATCAGACAACCATTTAATACCATATGTCCTCAAGGGACACCGTATGGTAAATGTATGACCATCCTTAACTGGCAGATGGTCGCTTCTAAAGAGGCATTCATTGGTACATAGCCCAAATAAGAAGAATCATTTAAAAATGTGCAATGCTAACATCTGACCAGGCAGACTTTTAAATGGATCTTTTTAAACAAACAAAAACAAATAAATATGTATTTAAAGTTTTAACTGTATCTTAGGAAAATGTATGTCCTGATCCCATGTCATTGATTGAACTATTAGAATATAACTTCAGCTCACATTTTCCTTTCATGAGATACTATATAACAAGGCTGTACTCCATACAGAAATACACAGCATTTCACATTTCATCTTGAGTCAACAGCAAGTGAAACGGAGTTCTCACCGATCTGCCCATAGGCCATACTGATAAGCCTCTCGTTCACCAGCTTGTCTGTCTTTGGGTTTCTGGGCTGTCTCTTCATGATGTCGCTTTCAGCCATTTCGTATGCCAGGGAGATAGCAGGAACCTGGGAATTCACAAAGACATGGGTGAGATCTCCATTACTGTCAGAGAGGACCGATAGCTGGAAGGTCTGAAAACAATGAAATGACAGAGAAACAAAGAACAGTGTTCTTTACCATGTCTGTTCCGAGATCGATACAGAGGATGGTGACTGTGCCCAGAGGGAGTGGGATGTTGGCGATGATGAAGAAAAGGAAAGGTGTGATTTCAGGGATGTTACTGGTCAGAGTGTAGGCGATGGACTTCTTCAAGTTGTCGAAGATCAGACGACCTGAAAGACAAACATTTTTAGATGATTGGCCATTTTACCCAAGTCATGGTATACTATTCGAGCATGCAAAATCACTTGTTGATTTGGCAAGACATACACATTGGTGAATCACAGCATTTCACACATAAGCAAATACAAATGCCAAGAACAATGGAGTAAGGGCTAGTCTTGGAGAGAATTCCTCACCTTCCTCAACTCCTGTAACGATGGAGGCAAAGTTGTCATCCAGAAGGATCATGTCAGCAGCCTGCTTAGAGACATCAGATCCGGCGATACCCATAGCAACACCAATGTCAGCCTTCTTCAGGGCAGGAGAGTCATTGACTCCATCACCTGTCACAGCCACAATGGCACCCTGGAGAGCGAAAGAACAAAATGGATCTTCGTGAAGGGCAATACCATAAAGAAAAGCAATATGCCATCTGTGAGAATTATCAGCTTAGTGAAGACCATCATTTTGCATTACCTGTCGCTGGCAGCCCTCAACAATGATGAGTTTCTGCTGTGGAGAGGTTCTGGCAAACACAATCTCAGTGTGGTACTTCAGGATGTCATCCAGAAATTCAGGCGTCATGTCCTTCAGTTCAGAGCCATGGACAACACAAGCCTTGGCATCTCTGAAGAAAAAGAGAGATAACAGTGTTAACTGTTGTCCTGAACTCCTCATAAACACTGACATTACCACTATTAATATATGGATTATTAAAAAGGTTACACTCTACTGACAAGAGTGATGTGGTCTACCTTGGGTTGACTTCTGTAATGGGAATGTTCAGGCGAGCTGCAATATCTTCCACGGTCTCGTTACCCTCTGAAATGATGCCTACACCTTTGGCGATGGCCTTAGCAGTGATGGGATGATCACCAGTCACCATGATAACCTACAATGGAAAAAAAATAAACCAGACAAATGACTTAAACATGACTTTCATGGCCTGGAATTAAAACAATAGGCAAAAAAGGCAATCAAGCTTTGTTCTCAATCCTCATACAGTGTCTCACATGAATGAACAAACATGTACAGTAGACTTGTACATATTAAACAGGCGTTCTGCAATATCATACCTTGATTCCAGCACTCCGGCACTTGCCAACAGCATCGGGCACAGCAGCACGAGGAGGGTCAATCATAGACATGAGGCCAATGAAGCACAGATTCTCGGTGGGGAAGTTCACCTCCTCACAGTCAAAGGTGAAATCCTCAGGGAACTGGTCATCAGGCAGGTTGAAATGGCAGAAGCCTAAAAGGTCGAAATTAAATGTAAAAAAAAAAAAATCAAATCAAATTTGTGTAAACCAAACCATTGCTACCGATGATGAGTATGGGTGGCTATACAGTCAAGTCTCTGGAAAAACAAAAATACAGCGGAAACTGGCCAGCCACGAAGGCAGTTGTCTTTCACAACAACCAAGCAGTTTGATTAACTTCAAGGGGCGCAGAACCATACCGAGCACTCTTTCGCCCAGACCGCCCAGCTCCAGGTAGGCATTCTGGAAGGCTTCCTTCAGCTCTTCATCCAGCGGCTGCTCGTTGCCCTGGATCATGATGGATGAGCAGCGGTCCAGGATCCTCTCTGGGGCTCCCTTCATCACCAGCAGGTGCTTGGTCGCGCCACTGGGGTTCTGGTGAATGGAGAGCTACCAGGAAAACACAAAGCCACAATGCTTTTAGCAGTGCAATGACTCATGGACATGGACAATGATGTTTGCACTGCTAAAGTAGGTGGAGGGTTTTAGCCAAGTGTTCCAAGTACCTGGTATTTGTTGGTGGAATTGAAGGGGATCTCAGCAATCTTCTGGTTCTTCTCCCTCATCTCCTTCACAGAGCCACAACACAGTTCAATGCACTTCAGCAAGGCAGACTCAGAGGCATCTCCAGCAACATCTCGCTAAAAATGTAAAAAAGACACACACGCACACACACACACACGTTATTGTGAGGAACCAAAAGCTGCACTTAAGTTTCTGCCCCCACAGATCTACATGATATTCCCTTTAGCGGTTGTCACCAACTTGTGAGGGAGAGAGAGTTGTTAAAGCAAGCTGTGATGCCACCATGCCTCACAAATAAGCATGATACAGGGGAGTGGGGGTGGAGGTGTGTAAGATACCACAGAGGGTATGTAGAATTTCATTTAGTGAAATGGAGGAAGTAGGGCTTGTTTACAGCTAGATCATACTGGCTCTAGGGAGGAAAATGACGCTTGATGATTCCCTAGGGTAGTCAGAGGGAGTCGGAGCAGAACATGGAGAGAATAACAAGCCCTATGCGGGGGTAAACAACACTGAAGACAAACAGCTCAATTATACGCTAAATAGCCAGGGCAACTTTACAAGATTTTTTAAACTGGTCAGTATGGGTTGTAGTGATGTGCCAGAAAAAAACTCTCCAGGGCTTTCATTATGGTAGCAGACTAATTCTACCCTTTCATTTTCAGGAGAGGGAGAGGCTCAATGTACAACCACTGGACTTTATTGCAAAAACAAGATGTCAGAGGGGGGGGGATTTCCACATTGCAATCTACTGCTAGTCACCTTGAGAATGGGGACATTCTCCTGATCGGCCAGGAAGACAGCGCGATTGCAGAGGCCGGCCACACGTGCCAAGTCAGTCCAGGTGGCAGATGTGCGGTCAAAAGAGGTTCCAGTCTGGTTTTCCGTGGTGTCGGCTTCATGGATCTGGTTGTCAAACCACATGTGGGCCACAGTCATGCGGTTCTGGGTCAGAGTTCCGGTCTTGTCAGAACAGATGGTGGAGGTAGAGCCCAGAGTCTCCACAGCTTCCAGGTTCTTCACCAGGCAGTTCTTCTTGGCCATGCGCTTGGCAGTCAAGGTGAGACACACCTGAAATTGGAATTGTGGTGCCAAAGTTCAGTAAAAGGAACCAGCTGCACAACATTTACCTCAAAATTAATCTGAGATAGATGGTATGCTGACAGGAGTATTGAATTAACAACATGAAAAAATGACGCTGAACTCCAGCCTCGGTGTACTTACAGTGACTGTAGCCAGGAGACCTTCTGGCACGTTGGCAACAATGATCCCGATGAGGAAGATGACCGCCTCCAGCCAGGTGTATCCAAGGATGAGCGAGAGGATGAAGAACGAGACACCCAGGAAGACAGCCACGCCAGTGATGATGTGGATGAAGTGCTCAATTTCAATGGAGATGGGTGTGCGGCCAACTTCAAGGCCAGAAGCCAGGGTGGCAATACGACCCATGACTGTGCGATCACCAGTGTTGATGACAATACCCCTAGCAGTACCTGACATAAAAATAATAATAAAAAAAAGTCAAATATGACAGTCAATATGATAATGTTCCTGCACAGTATGTAAACTTCACTTCTTGGGTTGAAAGATGGGAGAAATGGTTACAAAACGCATGGTTTGTTATGTTTTGTATGTTAAATTGGTTGCTAAAATATATAAAACAAAATATACCTTCAACACAATTGGTGGAGAAGAAAGCAATGTTCCTAGTTTCCAGGGGGTTATCATTGGAGAAGTCAGGTGTGCGTGTCTGAGGCTCAGATTCTCCTGTCAGGGAGGAGTTGTCCACCTGAACAGAACACAACGAGATTGAATAAAACAGAAAAGATAATGCTGTCTATGCTGAAAATGGCATGCACACAGACAGAATACACTCTAGAATATCCACCTTGCAGCCATGAGCGGAAATGATACGCAGGTCAGCAGGGATTCTGTCTCCACCTTTCACCTCCACCAGATCTCCAACCACCACCTCCTCAGCATTGATGCTCATCTTCTCACCATCACGTACAACAAGGGCTTGCTACAGGGTCAGTCAAAAATATATAAATTCAGACGTTTCAAGACATGTATACAAAAGTATGCAAAAAGAAATAAATAAATAATAATAATAATACACCTCATAAAATATTATGACCTGGGGGTACCTGAGGAACTAGGTTCTTGAAGGAGTCCATGATCTTTGAGCTCTTAGCCTCCTGGTAGTAGGAGAAGCATCCAGTGATGATCACAACAGCAGACAGCACAACACCCAAGTACAACTGCACGGGGAAGCAGAAAAAGAACAAGGTTAAGTTAGGTGAAGTTACCTGCTAGAGAAATACATTTTCCCAATGGATCTGAGGCCTTCCTATACATAAAGAATTATCCTTACGTTATCATTTGCTGGTTCATCTTCTGAGGCAGCCTGAATACCGTAGGCCAGGAAGCAGAGGATGGCTCCAATCCACAGCAGAGTGGAGAACCCACCAAAGAGCTGCTTGCAGAACTTCACCCACTCTGGGGTGGTGGGCGGTGGAGTCAGAGCATTAAGACCATCACGAGCAAGGATCTCCTTTGCACGAGTGGAAGTCAGACCCTGCAAATTCAACATGGAGCCATTCAGGAACTTTTGCCAAGTTCAGCAACCAGCAAACAACAGGCAAGGCTCCCATAGCATATGTGATACAACACAACAAAACATGAGGCTATGTGTTGTTTTGTGTGGATGTTTTGTGTGGACCACCGTGTTTAACATGATTAAGATTCAGCCAGGATCCTCAGCAACTCACCCTGGTCAAGTCAGTGGCATATTTGCGGTTGAGTTCATCAAGTGTTAGCTTGTGATCATCCTGAAGGAGTAAAGGACAGGAGGAGATATCAGAGGAAAAGGCCCATTTGGGTTGTAAATTATAAAGTTACACATCAGCACAGGCCTTTTTTTCCACAAGGAGAGATAAAGTTGGCTTACCAGGTCCACCTCTTTCTTCAGCTCATCCATGTCCTTTTCTTTCTCCTTCTTGGCCTTGGCCTTCTTGCTTCCCTGCTCTGAAGTAGCAGCGAGCTCATATTGCTCCCGTCCTTCCTGTGACACACCAGAATAGAGAACATTTAGCTTCAAGAAAATCGCTGACCTCCGTGGGTGTTATTCCGCAGAATAAATTCATAGTGCTTAGCCCTGGAACAGATTTTCCCCTTGTATTATCATGTTAGGCCTCTTGTCTGCCTTGGTTCCGGTTTTCAGTAAAGCTGCTTTGTGACAATGTTGTATTGTTTGCAAATACAAATGCTAACTTGGACAGAACCGATCAGTTTGTGGCAAAATGTGTGGCACTTTGTACCATTATGCCCCCAGATAAACATGATGTATGGACTAACGTTAAGCTCTTTATGATGGCTGATTGTTTTTTTTCTGCCCATCCAAACATAGACTGGATTTGAGAAGTCACCACATCACCACTTTACATCTGAAGGATTGCTTTTTACAGAGAATTTAACCAACATGTAATATATATATATATATGAATGAGAGAGAGAGAGAGAGAGAGAGAGAGAGAGAGAGAGAGAGAGAGAGAGAGAGAGAGAGAGAGAGAGAGAGAGAGAGAGAGAGAGAGAGAGAGAGAGAGAGATAGCTTGTGGGTGTTGTATAACTTAAATGAGCAGAACTTAAAGAGCAACTTGCAGGTTCATTTCAAAACTGAATGTTTACTTCATCTTGACTGAAAACGTTTACAAAACCTACTGACAGTAATTCAAAAGAAAGCGTATCTATTTTAAACAGGCTCCTAAATATGCCTCTCCGGCCCACACGTGTCATATTACGTAGGAGAAGGTAATTATTAGGTCTTAATTTGCCACTTAAGCTCTGCTGTCATTATGGGCGTAGATACTAGTCTGAGCAATGGTGGGAGATGGAGTTAATAGATTTTTGGGAAAGTCATAATGGTTAATCATTGTGTTTGTGGTGGTCACACTAATTCCAGCCTGTCAGGACATCACGTCCACCATTTTCCTAACAAGAAAAGCAAAGGTTTTTCATGCTTGGGTGTGTTTTGAGCAGGTAGCCTAAATAGAGCAGACTTCACCGCCTCATCTATCACAAAACATTTACATGGACATTAATATTGACCATATTAAGGATAACACAATATTGCGAAAATGGTGTTTACATCAGTTGTTAATTTCATTCTGTAAATGTGTTAGAACGTGAGTGTTTGTTTACTGACCATGAACGCATATGCATGCCATGTAATAATAAATAGGCTGCGGTTATGTTATGCCTAGCTACTTGTAGGCTACTGCAAACAACACTTGTGCTTGTAGTTAATGTGGCAGAAGCTCGCTATACTGCCCCTTATGCCGCTATTAAGTGGTGTTACATGTGTTTCTTTCATTCCCAACATCTTTTCTGAAGCTGTAGCCTTCACCGCTCATGAACCTTTCCACCAGAAGGTTGCGACAGAGAAAACATGGGCCGTCAAACTATTTTTCATGCTGCCCAATTGTCGAGAAATCTTGTGAACATTCCAATATTTTCTTACAGTATGTTGTTTCTGGCATAGTTATCATATTTGTTCTTTCTGAGAATCTAGTTTCTTCATCGTCTGTATCTACATGCTTTATAGGGGTTTCCAATGCAAGTTGCTCTTCAAAGGTCACACTCTTGACTTCTCACATTATATAATCAAATGATGTTGGTGATGGTGCTACACAAGTCTGAAACTATCCAGTTTAAAAGTATTTTAATACCATGTCCAACTTACCTTGAAAATTGATTAACACATGGAATTGTTCTACACATAGAATATGATGCAAATCAAGTAAAAAAAAAAACATTGTCCATCAGCTCAAGTTGATTGGTTCTCCCAATAATTGATTGAAAATGTTGCATAAGCAATACAAAATACAGTATCTGTTGAAGGAGTTAATTTTCTGGAAGGAGAATGATTACAGGCTTTATGGAAAGGTGGATGTGGATTCGATACTTAAAGTAAAACCATTGACAGCCACTCCAGAATCTCATCTCATACTTGTCCCTTGTGTCTAGACGCTGACACTTTAATCCTGGAAATTTATTTTGCACGCTCATAGCTCAACCTGCCGTGTCACAGTGCCACAAGTCACAGTGCTGTATTGCCATCATCCAGACACTGATCTTGTTCTGTGGGCTGCTATGCCGCACATGTGGAAAGGCAGCAAAGCCACCGCCCTGACTGAAAGCAACAGATAAACATCCACTTAAAGCCCTGCCTCATGTTTTATTCAAACATTTCAGACTTGTAGATATTTTGACGATCAGCACTTCTCGCTATAGCTCTCTCGAACAACCCCGAACCCCCCATGTCCAAATCACAAAACAAGCGGCTGCCTATTTCAAATGTATGGATCTCTTTTCTGCTTTTGTGTGAAGGCAGCCGCAGGAGCTCAATGTTCATCATTTACCAAGCGTTAAACACCAGCCGTTTCCTCTCGAAACTAGTGGAAAACGGAGGAGGGGAGCGGTTCAGCTGATCGGCTACTCCGCAGACTATCTCGGCCCCTAGGGGCATACAGGGCCCCCTGCAGTCTTTCCATTAGAAGGAGAAGGCAGCGCATGCTGAAAAGCAACAGCGCGAAGTGCAGCCGTCCGCTATAGTGGCACACACTGAAGACAGAGAGAGAGACAGAGAGAGAGAGAGACAGAGAGTGAGTGAGTGAGTGAGAGAGAGAGAGAGGGCAAAAAAAAAAAAATCTGGAATTTCACAGGCGGCTCTCAAGGATACGCAAAGTTTTTTCGCCTTGGTGTAACTACTCAAAACAATGATCCTTTGTTGCTTACGCTTTTACCAAAACGAGGGGAGGGAAGACAAAAAAAAAGAAAACAACCGAGAAGAAGGCCGTGCTTGTGCACTACATAAACGCCGGCAAGTCACACCTCGTCGCTCGTCTGTGGACGAAAATGACATCAGGAGGGGCGCTGCTCAGCACAGCACAGAGCCGAGTATTATGTCAGAGTGCGAGAGAATTGGGCTATTGAAAGTGAAAGAGCACACATGTGCATGTCGGAGCTGAGCGTCCTTCCACGTGCAGTGCCTCAAAAACACGGAAGGAAAGCAGTCACAAAAAGGCTACGACCAGATCACCACCTTTGGATGTATTCACTGATAGTGAACTAGGCAGGCTTTCTTACAAGTCAATATTTCTCCATGCGCTCTGGTAAGAATGTGTTGCTCACCCTCTCTAACTCTCACCCTGTTCCTTGTGCGAGGGCCAAAAAACAAAAGCACTCACTCAACCATATCACCCCCCCCCCCCCCCCCCCCTCTTCCTCTCTGGGACTTTGCCCTGTTGCCATGGGCGATAGAGCCACACCTCTGGATATCTCAATGGGTGGAGTCACGTGTTCCACCCCCTCACTTTCCCTCTTTCCCTTTGTTGCAGAAGGAGCTCATTAAAAAACATTGACACTCGTTACCTGCTAACCTGTAAACCTGTAATGGGGGGGGGGGGCATTACAACAACCCAGGTCTTGTCAAACATAAATAACTGTAACATGACAGTAACCTCATACAGTTGGGAGTTTTTCCCCACAGGTTGTGGAGGAAAGGTTATTTAGCTTGAGAGGAAGCTTGTTTACTTTGCACAAGTGGCGAGAACACAGACACAGCAGCACTCAACCTAGGCTCCATTCTGAGCCCTCAAACCAGCTAGGGAATGGATGATGGCGTGGCACTGAAGCATAACACACAGGGGGAGATGGGTTAAGGGTGTGGAGAAAGTGCCTGGAAACTTAATGTGTGTGTGTGCGTGTGTGCGTGTGTGCGCGTGTGTCTGTGTCCAGTCATGGAGATGCGATCGTCGGTGACAAAAGGGCTTGCTAACGCACAGTGACTGTTGAGCGGAAAGAATGTTAAGTCCTTGGGAGAGCAGCGACGGTCTCAGACAGGCATGCACCCTTCTGGGATGGAGGGGGTGGGGGTTGGGAGGCAGAGAGGGCGGGGTGAGAATAGCCAGCTGGGGCCGACACCTGATAAAAGTTGAATGGATCTGACGCGTGCTGGAATCAGACACCTCATCCAAGTAGTACCCCCAGGGCTGGAACTTTACTGTTCACAACATACTGTTCCATAAGTAACGCCCATTTTAGATGATATTCACTTGGAGATTGCGGAGGACAAGAAACCCTGTGTGTCAAATTTGACATACATACAGCTATGACGAAATCAGTCTGGCGAAAGGCACACAGCTGGTGGAAAATGCCCTCTTGTGCTCACCGTATCCCCTCTGATCAAAACATCAACTAAACAAAGCTGCACTGGGAGTCAAAAAAAGGGGTGAACTACTGCATTCCATAGCCTACATGAACACCTCCTCTCTAGACCTCTAACCTACCCAGCATCATTTCAACTCCAGTGCACTGTTACTATTAGGAAGAGGGAGTGGTGTCTGTCTACAGTTGGATACCTGACAAATGCAGCTCAAAGGGCACACACATTCTCTTCACTCTGACAGTGTATCTGTCCTTTTGCCCAAATCCAAGTGAATGGACTCGGATTAATCGAAATCTTTTCATTTGTTTGGAGATAGAGTAAATGTCATTCCTCTGAGGTAAAGTCGCCATAAACGCACACACAACATACTGCGATGTATTTGTCTTGAAATTGGCGGCACATTCTTCATCACCTGAAAAAGATGAATGCACCGATATGCAACCGGACTGTAACTATTTCAAATAACGGCATTACGAACAGTATTATAAAATATTACTTAGCTATCAGTATTCTGTAATAATCTTAAACCAGACGTGTATTTACACCGCATCTGTTACAGACCACCACCCACCTCAAAAATACCGTTTAAAACGCATCACCTTCCGTTTCATTGCGGCATCAGGCTAGTCCTGAAGTAAGGGCGCCATGAGACCAACTTCATGAATTTTACGACGTCATAAGAAACATTTTCACATTTTTTTAACCTAACTTCCCTCTCCTAAGTTCTTAAAACATTTCACTAACCGTGTAAGATATTTTGTAACACTTACTTCGAGCCCATCATCTCATCCCATCATAACGCAATTTTGTATCAATCCATTTCCGCTAAGAACGCTTAGAAACATGTTGCATTAACTTTCCATTGATACAGTATAGGCGACAGCTTCTGGATATTCTACATCGGATTCCACAATTCAACTCAAGACGACCGCGCATCTACCCTGCATAGACTTGCCTACTTGTTATCCTTGGTTGCAGGATCAGTTCAGCGTTTTCCATCTCAGAAAAAGAAAGAACACGCCACGGTGAGGTCGAGCCATGTCAGAGGAAGTTTCCACGCATGCTTCAGTTGAGCAATCTTTGGGCTACTTTTTGTCATTCCTCTTCTGAATTTTCTGACATTAAACTAGTCTTGAGAGGGCTGTCAAAAACTTCACTCATACCCTTGATATGCAATGCTTATATTTTGGTTGTCCTATTCACCCCTTTACATGAAGAAATATCACATCAACATAAAACAACAAAACAGTGGCTAACCCGCTATGCTCACATAGCATGCCCCAATGAATGCCACTTTCACAAGGGGGATTGCGGAAGTCTTCAAACATAGCAGGCATTTTGAGAGTTTTGTCTATTCATTTATCTGAGGCTAACATATGAGTTTGAAATCGCCCATTCCTTCTCTTCCTTCTTTAATGACCACCTGTAAGCGTCAGAACTAGGCCTGCAACGCATCCAGCATTTAAAGTCATATAATAATGGGTAAAAGCACGTTTTCAATAAAAAGGCTTAGGTTGAGAAAATAAGGAAATACTTACTCCGCGTCCCATTTTGAAATACAAAAATCTGTACAAGACTTCACAAATGTGCCGATTACTGTCTCCTGGACCGTCAATTAAAATCAGATAAAAAAATGAAGTTTTTAAAAACCCTGGATGCGTCCTGGCCACACGCGTCACATCACCCGGACACGCATCCAAGTTCCCTGGCCGTCACAAGGTCCCAATTCTTATATACAGTGTGTCTTTTCCTCGTGACGTCTACTGCCTTTGCCATGGTAACATAGAAGTGAGGGGCGGGGTCTTATTGAGAGATTTACAGTAATCACATATTAAAATGGCCTCTTCGCTTGACAGTTTAACATCTAATTCAGTTTAATCGGTTGGAAAGCAACTGGTCCTGGCCTTAAATTCAGATTTTATTATGGAAGATTTCCCTTGGCCTACCCAGTTGGAGAATACACATCATTAGGCAAACATATTCTGAGCTGTCTAATTCTTTGACTTAATTGAGATGATACAAATAATTGGTTGATGTCTTTTCCAAGCAGCCTATTTCAACGGGTCACTCATTGCTACTATTAAACCAGATTTACAGCTGTGTGTTGCCTATTAACTTTGGTTGCATGCTATGTCCTTAAAGGCCTACCTTGACACTACGTAGGAAGCCTGCAACTGGTTATTCCCACATGAGCTTTATTTGTTGTTGCTTTAAATCCTTTTCAGTTGTCATCAATTGATATTGCATCACATTATGTGTAGCCTAGAACCGAGCAGAGATGTTAATGTATTGACAAAAAGGCTCTGGAATAAATTTCTTGAGTTATGCACATCATGAGAGATAAGGTTGTTGACAGCAGTTGTAGATACTCTGATAGAGATGCTGGGCTCTATGAAATAATGTGATGTAATGTCCCCGAATTATGATAACAACCATCATGAACTATGATAGCCGTGTGTCAGTGCAGCGTCTTTGGAACTGTCTGTGCGTCTACCCTCTTGCATCTCTTAAATGGCAGCCATACAGTCACTGACAGACAGTGGCTTCCTGTAACATGCTGTTTTTTTTGTCTAATTTTGTAATGCAAGTTGCTAGATGGATATGCAAGAAGACCTGTGGCTAAAACCGAACACTGACCACTGCACAACTGGCGTGCGCGTGTCTGTTTCCGTGCACGAGCACATATGTGCATGTATGTGCTGAAGTTTGTCTTCAAAGTGAGAGCTAAAAATATCTTGAATTTTATTTACATGCTGCTGCCTCGATCCTATAAATGTGTTTCCATGGAAACTGTCATGTTCCAACCCTCTCTGTGTGAATGAAGGCACTCAGAACCAGTGCAGTGCCCCCTGCTGGACAGCCATGCTACAACGCCTAGGGCCACGAACACAAAAACATGTAAGTTTGGACTGATGGTCAAATACCATGGGCATTCAATATAACTTTTTTTTTTTTTTTTTTTAAACACTTTTGTTTATTCAATGATACATACAGATTTTTGTATTTTTAGTTGTTACTTTTCTTTCACTCCAGGTAGACCTAATCATCTCATTAAAACTATTATTTGTTTGCTTTTACATGCACATAAATTGTCTTAGGAAAGTGGACAGTACATTAATGAAATGTAAATATCCTGAGATAGCAGAAGAAAGGGACGCCATTTAATTAAGTTTGTATTTGAATGCTTCAAACGAAACGACGTTTGTTTGTGACAGATTCACTCAAGGACTCTTGAGTAGGTCAGTGATTAATGTCAAATACAGAAAATGCTAGATGTTCTGCGGGAAAAATGTAACCACATTATTCAAATAAGATTAAGAGGAACACTATCTTGTCTCTTGAGGAGTGAGGGATGTTGCACTATCTCCTTTTTTCTTGAAAGCCATAGTGTGACCATGGGAGATAGTATTACTAAAGATTTTTAGAGTGCTCCAATCTAAGATCTTTGGTTTTATTATGCCTAAATATGTTCAGAGATCATGATGATCCAACAATATTTCCTCCATCATGAAAAGCGTTTTTTGATTCTGACATAAAGTGACAACACTTGTATGAAAAATGTCAGACACATAGAATTCAGTTGGAGTGATATTTTATTTTAAGTTATAAGCAACGTCATCTCAACATCTTACACTTATTGGGAATAGAAAATGCATCTGCATCACGTAGGATACAAATGATGCACGTGAGTGTGTAAGGTGGTGTGCACTGGTGTGCACACTAATAGTATGTTTCCATTTCCACCCAGCCTGACAGACAAAGAAAAAAAATCTAATTACTAATCACAAAACAAAAATCCAACATAGAATCTACAATCTGAATCCAATTTACCATATTCAATTTGCATGCATTTCAATTCTACCTAAATTTAAGTACAGTCTGATAAAGTTTCAAATCGATTCAGAATAATTTCAGCGATGAGGTGAAATGTTTACACAATTGAGTTTGACATGGAGAGAATATCTTACCTCCTGGGTTTCTCCGCAGGAGATATCTTCTGCCCTCATCATAAAGGAAGATGAGAAGGGAATAGGGGAAGGCACAGAACCACCAGCAAGGTCTAAACACATAGGTAAAGAGAAAACCTTAGACATTTCATATAACTATACATTAATGTTCTCTGTTTAGGTCTTGCATTCTAGATTAGCTGGGAGGCAGAGTGACATTCTGACATAATATGGATATTAAAAATATTTTGTGTGAAATGAAACCAGAGATAGAACCATTTTATCACACTCTTAGTTTGATCTCATTACCATGAAAATATCATCAATTGTACATCATGGAAGGGTTGAACATGGAGGGCCGGTTCTCCCTATACGCACACTACGCAAGTTGTGTAGGGCCCCACAAGTAAATGAAGGCCCCCTCCCTTCTTGCCCCTTGAGTCAAGCTAGCGACACAGTTATAGTGACAGGTATTACCCTTCAGGGCATGACAAGCGTAAGAAGAAACAATACGAGAATAAACAGCAGGAACAGCAGTCTGAGGAACTTTGTTGTTTGTTTGTTGGTTTGATGTCAACAAATAATTTGAGTGGCCTTTGGCACCGTTACGTTAATCTGTTTATTTGCATCTCTCCACTGTGTGCTGCTGGCCTAGCCTATCCAACAGGGCAGTGAACCCCTTGGCTTGTCACCCTTTTCCCAGCCAGAGTAGGCTAATTTGCAAAAGTTGTGCAATATAACTGCATAACTGCGTCTGTGTTTTTTTTTTTTTTTAATGCCAGCAAGGACATGTGAGGACCCAAATCAGTGATTTCACTCCTCCCATACATTTTTAAAACAAGTAAATGGTTTCAATCAAGCTTTAGTTAGTTTAGATACAACTGAAGATTTGGAAAATGGAAAGTAGCCCAATGAATGTATTAACTTTGATTTGCTGTGCTGCATACTGGACACTATATGCACATAGTAAATTAGGCCTGTATGAAGTATTCAAATGATTGTTTAAAATATGTCTACGCTTGACATAATATTGAAGGGAATAAGGGGGAAGCCAGTCCAGTAGCCTGTCTTTGGCAAGAAGCCTACTAAAGACACAGGTGAGGAACAGCCAGCCTCAGCCAGTGGGTTACTAGCACAACCGTACAGCAAGCATCAAAAGCAAGCAGTCCAGACCCCTAGAACTGAGCATTTATGGCATTTACAGATTATTTTTCTTTCTCCTAGTCCTTCATGGGGCTAAACACGATATTTGGTAACTTCCGTAGACAACCGAAATGGGATGGGATGATTGTATTGGGAGCACTGAGGTGTCAGGCGTGGCTGTAAAAAAGATTACATTTTGGCCCTCAGAGTTCAGGTAGGAGAGCCCCTTAGAAGGATTTTGCTTAGGGCCCCATGGAGGTCTGATACCGGCACTGTGAACATACTACAAATGTTGCTGTTCAAGGATATCCATTAGCCCCGAACAGCTAAATCCTCATTGTGCATTTGCTGTCAAAATATCCTCTTTATCTGCACGATAATGATGTTTCATTCAGGGTGTGTTACTGTTGAATCTTGCTGAATTACTAATAGTAGATGTGACTGAAGAATATGTTCAATGAACTTACTTGAGGGGGAACATTCTGAGGGCAACATCCATGCCTGGGCAGTATGACAGGAAAGCAGCCAGGGCTGTCTCCTCAAACAGGCCGAAGATGAGGATTTTATTTCTGTGGAAGATGGAAATGAAATGGGGTAAACATACAAGTACTGAATGTCCAACATGGTTACTCTGCTATCACTGAGGTCAGGTTCAGGTCAGGTCAGGTATTCATTCAACCGACACTTTTATTCAAAGTGACCTACATATGTCAAGTATATTACAAGGGCCATTCTTCCCATCGTAACTCGGGTAACTAAGTGCCTTGCTGGAAGTCGGGAATTGAACCCACAACTTTTCAGGCTACTGCATGGTATATAGCCTACCCACCACACCTACACGAGTCTTTTTCGATCAACTTACGTCATTCCTTGCTGAAGGATGGAGTTTCTTCTCGTTTTGCAGATGATAAGATCCGCCCACTGCACAATCACAATGCTGGCGAAGAATGCCGTATGGCATGTAAACTCCACTATTTTTCTTTGTTCGTATGTCTGCAAGAGGAAGCCAGAAATGAGAGATCGGAAAGAGTTAAATACTGCATCTTCCGCTTTTCAATAAGCCTCTGCTTAATTCAATACACATTATTTCTCTCTAGTTACATTACGGGCCACTGGAACACTTACCCACTGCTGGCCATAACTGTCCTCAACTTCATTGTTTGATTTGTCATCCCATCTCTGTCGTATACCTATGAGATGTGATGGCAGGAATCCATTTTCAGCCAGGATTACAAAGTAGGTGAAGAATCCTGCTGTGGCCTGCATCATACCTTGAAATAGAAGACAAACATTTAATTTAGAAAAATGCACATGCGTCTATGGTTGGATTATTCTTCAGTGCTTTTTTGACCGTGTTGTCTGTCAGTAGTGTGGGGCTGCAGTGTGATCTTACCAATCTGCCCATAGGCTATACTGATAAGCCTTTCATTCACCAGCTTGTCTGTCTGAGGGTTTCTGGGTTGTCTCTTCATGATGTCACTTTCAGCTTTTTCGTAAGCCAGGGAGATAGCAGGAACCTGAAATATAGAACAGACAATTAAAACCTCAACCAACAGTGTTCAGTGACCAGACTGTGCCCCCCTCAACCCCCCCCCCCCCCCCCCCCCCCACACACACACACACACTCACATTCACTCTCACACACATGCATGCAAGCTTGCATACGCGCGCACACACGCACACACTCCTGCAAGCTTGCGCCCGCACGCACACACACACACACATTACGTTTTCAGCCAAATGTCTCGATTGCCAAGGAAGTTGTAAGGCATATCATATGGAGAAATGTTATTTGCAACTAAATAAGAGTCTCTTGTCCAAGACTCACAGTATACTGATGCCAGCTTTACAATGACAAACAAAGCTTGAACAACAACAGCGTCTGACCAGTGTGGAGTCAAATAAATATCTCTACCATGTCAGTGCCGAGGTCAATACAGAGGATGGTGACTGTGCCCAGAGGCAGTGGGATGTTGGCGAGGATGAAGAGGAGGAAAGGTGAAATCTCAGGGATGTTACTGGTCAGAGTGTAGGCGATGGACTTCTTCAAGTTGTCGAAGATCAGGCGACCTGAAGAAAACAACAAACCCAGTGGTCAGAAAAATCCAAGCGCAGCACTGAAATATTTGTATTTGACTTAAAGGAGTACAACATACCTTCTTCAACTCCTGTAACGATGGAGGCAAAGTTATCATCCAGAAGGATCATGTCAGCAGCCTGCTTAGAGACATCAGATCCGGCGATACCCATAGCAACACCAATATCAGCCTTCTTCAGAGCAGGAGAGTCGTTGACACCATCACCTGTCACAGCCACAATGGCGCCCTGTAGAGCAAAAGAGCAAAATGTAAAACGTGTCCGTAAGGGAAAATAGCAACAACAACAAAATAAGATGCCATATATGGAGACTATTATGCCATCTCTAATTATTGTCAAGTTGGTTGAAAGACGTTAAATTTTTATTTTGCATTACCTGTCGCTGGCAGCCCTCAACAATGATGAGTTTCTGCTGTGGGGAAGTTCTGGCAAAGACAATCTCAGTGTGGTACTTCAGGATGTCATCCAAAAATTCAGGCTCCATGTCCTTCAGTTCATTACCATGGACGACACAAGCCTTGGCATCTCTGAGGATATATAAAGAGCACTGATGTTGAACTTTTCATTCGTATTTGAGTTACCAATCAAATACCTTACAAATATCTTAGTTCATAATCAAAGAGTGACCATACCTTGGGTTGACCTCTTCAACAGGGATGTTCAAGCGAGTGGCAATGTCCTCCACAGTCTCATTTCCTTCAGAGATGATACCCACACCCTTGGCAATGGCCTTGGCAGTGATAGGATGGTCACCAGTCACCATGATAACCTACAATGGAATAACAAAACCACCCAAACTACTTAGTTATGAGCATTTAAGAGGGCGTGTATAATAAGCATTGGGCAAATTTGGTAAACATATCACTCTACCTTGATGCCAGCACTCCTGCATTTGCCCACAGCATCAGGTACAGCAGCACGAGGAGGATCAATCATGGACATGAGGCCGACGAAACACAGCTTCTCAGTAGGGAAGTTCACCTCCTCAGTATCGAACTTGAAACCGTCAGGGAACTGGTCATCAGGCAGGTGGCAATGGCAGAAACCTGACCACAAATGGTTGTGTAAAGTCATGTTTGCATGTCACATGTTTTTCATTTTGGGATTTTGGGATTTTTTTCTTTACACAGTTAGGGCTGTTTCATAGTCTACTCAAGCTATGCCGACGCAGTTTGAAACACAAAGCTTCCACATGTATTTAAGAGCTCCCTTACAGTCTACTATGTGGACAATGCACGACTGTGGGAATGCCATGACATCACAAAACATTTTGCTACATCATTATCGTAAATTTGCAAATGGTGTCTACTGACATAGCCCCATGCGTTCACGTCTGTGTAGCTTGAAACAGCCCTTTATCTAAGTTCAAGTGTCTCCTTACCCAGCACTCTTTCCCCTAGACCTCCAAGTTCAACGTAGGAGTTCTGGAAGGCATCCTTCATCTCATCATCCAGGTCCTGTTCTTTGCCCTGAAGCAAGATGGATGAGCAGCGGTCCAGGATCCTCTCTGGGGCTCCCTTCATCACCAACAGGTGCTTTGACTCTCCAGGGGTAGTGTTTTTGTGGATGGATACCTTTTAAAGAAAGCAGTTAGCAATTAGTGGTTAGCATATAGACAATTGTTGAGGTGACTTAAAGGTAGTGCTGACCAGTTATTTTTTGTTTCATTTGGGAGAATTGACATATAGTAGCGTACCTGGTATTTGTTGGTGGAGTTGAAGGGAATCTCGGCAACCTTCTGGTACTTTTCACGCATCTCTGTCACTGAGCCACAGCACAGCTCAATGCACTTCAGCAGGGCAGACTCAGAGGCATCTCCAGCTGTGTCTTTCTGTGAGAGGCAATTAGAACGACTTTAGGTTTTGGTCTGTGGACTGCTTTCATGACATGAACCACGTTCAGCCATGGACTAAATAGCGTTTTTACATTGTATGTGCAATTCAATAAAATCCAGACCAGGGGCTATGTCTTGTCTGAGAAAATTACTTCTTCAAATCAAATATAGCCTATCAATGTATAACAACTTTTTTTGTTTTAGAGAGTAAAATAGGTTGAGCTCCTTATAGGATTTAATTACTGCATAGAAGACCAAAACAATTAAAACGTCTTTTGTTATTTTCCACAGTGAAGTATTTTATGACCACACTTAATTCCTACGATGCTTAGAAATTAATGATCGCATCCAAAACGTACATTGAACAGTCCTCTTCAAGGTGTAATGCATGGGATCGTCTTCTATTCTTACACCCCAAACAGCAAAATGTACAAGTAGAAATACTGCTCACACACCTTGAGGATAGGGACATTCTGCTGGTCAGCCAGGAAGACAGCACGGTTGCACAGACCAGCCACGCGTGCCAGGGAGTTCCAGGTTGCTGAGGAGCGGTCAAAAGCGGTTCCAGTCTGGTTCTCAGTGGTATCGGCTTCATGGATCTGGTTGTCGAACCACATGTGGGCCACCGTCATCCGGTTCTGGGTCAGAGTTCCGGTCTTGTCAGAGCAGATGGTGGAGGTAGAGCCCAGAGTCTCCACAGCTTCCAGGTTCTTCACCAGGCAGTTCTTCTTGGCCATACGCTTGGCAGTCAGGGTCAGACACACCTGAATGACATTAAACAGGTCATGAGATCAAACCATCCTAAAGAACATTGCAGGTTACTATCCAGACCTTGATGTTTCACATAGGGATCACAAGGGGCAAAGGAGTAGCTATCTGTCGGACGCAGCTATCTGTCACCCTTCCATTGAACAGTGCTACAGTACATATGGTACATAGTAGTATTACAAGAGAACTGGTGTGGCGCTAGCTGGTTTGGTTGCTACATCTATTTTATTTGATGTTTTATCCTATATTTGTTTCCTTTTTATACTTCTAAAATACAAACGTTCAGGGTACTAGACAACACCTCAAGAGGAACTTGAAGAATATATCTTAGTGTTAAAAGAATTGTGTGACTGAGGTAGTCTGAAGCTATGTCTGTGTAATGTCATGTCTTACCCCGCCCCCCCCCCCACACACACACACACACACACCCCTGTCCCAACACAGACGCTGATATACTCACAGTGACAGTAGCCAGCAGTCCTTCTGGCACATTAGCGACAATGATACCGATGAGGAAGATGACGGCCTCGAGTGCGCCATATCCGAGAACGAGAGAGAGGATGAAGAAGGAGACTCCCAAGAAGACAGCCACGCCAGTGATGATGTGGATGAAATGCTCGATCTCTCTGGCAATCGGGGTTTGCCCTCCATCCAGACTTGAGGCAAGAGTGGCAATACGACCCATGACAGTACGGTCACCAGTGTTGATCACAATTCCTCTAGCAGTACCTAGGAAAACACAAGTTTGATATCAATCAAAATGGAGGGATCAGAGGTGCATATGATTTTTTTATCTAAAGAAATGCAAGATCAACAACATCTATCTGATTTATTTTTACACATTCATTTATCATTTTCCTGAAAAGTGCACTTGTGTATACCTTCAACACAGTTGGTGGAGAAGAAAGCAATGTTCCTGGTTTCCAGAGGGTTGTCATTGGAGAAGTCAGGGGTACGCGACTGAGGCTCAGATTCTCCTGTGAGGGAGGAGTTGTCCACCTGACCAGACAGAAGAGAAAGCGTGAGCACAGGAGAGAATACCATAGAGTCTGTATTCTAAAAAATAATAATAATACTGAGTGCATAAATGAGATTTAGTCAACTCAAAAATCACCTTGCAGCCATGAGCAGAGATGATACGCAGGTCAGCAGGAATTCTGTCTCCACCTTTCACCTCCACCAGATCTCCAGCCACCACCTCTACAGCATCGATGCTATTTTTCTCTCCGTCACGGATAACCAGGGCTTGCTGTGTTCAGTGTGCAACACGTTAATATCACAGGCGGTCAAAGGTTGTACACATAATAATAAGCTAGCAAAAAAAGAGCTATTTTTATGTACCTGAGGGACCAGGTTCTTAAATGATTCCATAATCTTTGAACTCTTGGCTTCTTGATAGTAGGAGAAACAGCCAGTGATGATGACGACAGCTGACAGCACAACACCCAAGTACAGCTGTGGGGAGAATGTGGAAAATTGACCATTGAACATTTAAGACAGTGGTCTTAATAATCTGTCATTGACATTAAGAATTTGATATTACAGTATTTTTATGCAAGTCAAAATCCTTACATTGTCATTTTGTGGTTCATCTTCTGAGGCAGCCTGAATACCGTAGGCCAGGAAGCAGAGGACGGCTCCAATCCACAGCAGAGTGGAGAACCCACCAAAGAGCTGCCTGCAGAACTTCACCCATTCTGGGGTGGTGGGCGGTGGGGTCAGAGAATTGGGACCGTCACGAGCAAGGACCTCTTTTGCACGAGAGGAGGTCAAACCCTGGTAACATAAAGATACAACAGCATTCACACACAAGTCATTGAACAATCTCAGTGTCAATAAGGAAAGCAGCCAATAAGTGATTACTTTTACTTAAATAACAAATGGTTGTTCTACAAGTTAATATAATAGACGCCAATAAAAGTTCCAGAATACCAATTTATACCAAAACAATGTACCAAAACATATTAAACACTGCTTTTTAAGAATGTGGGGGAGGCAGAATTAAAGATAATAGTGAAACTCTGGAGTCTACTATAGCACTCACAAGCTGTTTCTTTGGCAATAGACAGTCTTTGTTTATAACATTATTGTTATCCCTTTTCTGAGAATACATACGCAAGATAATTGTCTGATGTAGTATACATTTTCCACCTATGAATCAATATGCAAAACATGAACTTCTTGTGGTCATACTCAACACTGACTATCTTAGTCCAAAGTTCAAACTTCAGCTTCCTAATTAAAATGATTTAACTTGATAAAAGTAAGTCACAGCCAAGGTGTGCCTTAGGATACTTTGTTCCTTGCAGAGATGTTAACAAGAACACAGTGTAGCAGTTCCACTGATACAACTGAGTCGTTGTGAGTTTGACTGTGAGATATATCCACTGGCCTTGAAAGCATTTTTTTCCCCCTTCCCTCAAACCAAATTTGCACAAACTCACCCTGGTCAGGTCTGTTCCATATTTGCGGTGAAGCTCATCCAAGGTCAGTTTGTGGTCATCCTGTGGGGGGAGAGGAGTGGTATTTCATACATGCACATGAGAGGTGTTACATTCCTAGCGCTATAGGCAGGGGATTTTCCCACAGCTGCCAAAAAAACAACCAAGCCTATTTACCATCAAAAAACAAAATCACCAACAAAGTAACCTTTGTGGGAAAAATATAGCCTATTCGAGAGCATTCCACTAGGTTTATCGAGCAGGCAACTTTCTTCATCAGTATTTTGTTGAATTAGGCCCATGACACCTTCAGAAGGATCAACAGTGGTGTCTGGCGTCCAAGAACCACCTCTTTCCATACTCATGATGGGTTAACTACCATTGAATACTGACACATGCTTTAGTCTTTCCTCATGCTGTGGTCGTTCATGAGCTGATCAGCAACATAACCAGACAAACCGCAATAACTTGACACACCCACAAATACCAACACTATCGACTCATGCAGACTGTTTCTCATGTCCCCTGTTCTAGCTTGTGTTATTGACTACTGTCCAACACATTTGTATCAGTTTACAATAAGAGTTCAGTTTTGCTTCAGTAACACAATAAAGAATGAGACGCACTGTAAAGTAAGATAATATTCTTGAATTGTATGCTAATAGAGCACTAACAAGTTATTCAGCCTGGTTTGACAACATATGCCAACAGCCAGAGTAGACATTCCACACAACTGCAGAAATTTTCTGACAGTCTTCAGTCAGAGATAAGGCCTAGGCTACGGAAGGCTATTTACTTTCTTTTTCGATAGCCTAGGTTTCTCTCTTCTATGGCTGGGGTGGTATGGATTTTCTTCGTACTGCGTTTGAAAATCAAGAAATGTCCGCGATAGGACCTCTTTAACTCCCGTGCAAAACACTTTTGATTGCAGGTTATACATTATGAATTTTGTACCGCGATCACACCCAATTAAATGTATTATAGCCACATCATCTTCAAATAGGCCTATCACTGGGCCAAATGTTTCAGACATGGAATAAATAAGCAGTTTATCAACAAGCTATGACGATTTTAGCACTGTTACATTCATGACGTTTATGCTACTGTTACAACGGGGCTGCCGCACTTTCCTGCGCCAGCAGGTTGTAACAAAGGTACCGGTAGTAGGCTATGTCACTGTTAAGTTAAATTCGTAATAAACTAGAAAATATTTTGAAATTATGTTTCAACTTTCATGGAGTATGCTAAACATGTAGGCCAGTGACTCCTTTCTGGCCAAATTTCACAGCTTTCAAGTCTATCGTCTTTGTGTAAGAGTTTGAACGAGAGAATAGAGAATACAAACGTGTTCCGCTTCTCCCCAAGGCCTACTTTCGCAATGTAAAGTTTTAAGTTTTGTTTCGAAAAACTTGAAGAATAGACGTCCTTCGATGATAGACTACCGCACATAACACATCACGACATAACACATTGACTGTGCACTCATGAGCAGGCCAATGCTTCACTGATTTTCTTTTTTTCCCCTTTTCTTTTTTTTAACGGTGATCACGGTGCCGAGCTCAGACCCGCGGTAGGCGTCACATGACTGCTGTAATACGGTTACTATCCCAGCCCTGCTCGTAACAAAATATGTTTATCAAGGTTGAGCACATTCTAAGTGACTATAACAGAAGTTTAATGCAAGGATGTGATAGAGGGACTTACCAGATCTACTTCTTTCTTCAGGTCATCCATATTCCCCTTTTTCCCTTTTTTTCCATCTTCAGAGGTTGCGGCCAGCTTGTATTTGTCATTTCCTTTCTGTATCAAACACAGCAAAGTGATTATGTAGTTCTAATCATAAAAAAGAGAACGATATACCAACAAAATGTCCGTGTACTGCGAAATCAGGTTCAGACCACCAATTATGTGTGGAGAAAAAAACGCGGCCAAATAATTCACTTACACCCAAGCCCATTTTTGCGGGCTGCGGTTGTATCTGGGCTCCAAAGATCAAAGATAAGAAAGGGCAGTATCCCCAGGCACGTCCTGTTGTGTCACCCTGCCGAGCCAAGTGCCCACTGGCTTATATACCCCCGTCTTTGCACCTGTGTATATGGGCGGATGTTGGGAGGAGCACAGAGAAGAGGGGTTTGGCCTCAGACCTTTCTCACTGTTGATAGTGATTCATTCAACCTTCATTTGTCCTTTAAGGTCATTAGACGATTTCTGAATGGTGCGTTAGCAGAGGATGTTTAATGATTGCACTTAAAATTAAAGTGGAGTATATTAGTTATTTTTTTGTCACACCTAAACTAAATGCAATGTGTGTATGTTTAGACAATATTGGGTACACAATTGCTTAAAGTCAAGTGTAAATGTAAAGATTTGACCCCAAAAAGATTTGAAAGAACTATTATGTTTGCTGCTAGACATGTTTCCGTTAATTCCCATTCAAATAAATTAGACTTGAATAGACCTTCCACGGTGCAGCCTCAAGAGATCCACTGTGAGAACCGGTTTGTCAACTTCCCTGTCCTCTATCTACCACAGAAACCTCAGAGTTAATGAATGTCAAAGACTATGGGGCAATAACGTTCCATATTAAAGTGTGTCCACATAGGGAAACAATACCTAAGCCAGATTTTAAATATTTAACTCTGTGGGCGTATATAAATTGTGTCTGTGCATGTCTGCATGCCGCTTGCCAGTCCTTGAGGTATGCGTGCGTTTGTGTGTGTGTGTCTGTATGGCGATGTTGGTGGGGGATGGGGGATAGGGGATGAATGAAGAAGTGATGCAGAAGTAACAGCGTTAGCATTCTTTTATGAAGATCCCACTTATGAAATAGTCTGTCACACTGAATCAGCGACTCACTGGCAAGAGACCGGACAGGCAAGAAGGCGATAGTCAACATGGTAGCCTAATGCATGAAAAAAGCAACGGGTCAATGCCATCTCTGGGTAAATTTACATGCAAATGACCTTTAACACCCCAGAGTTTTTTTCCCGCGAGGGTGTGGGTGTCAAAACAAGAAAGTACTGTTTCAAAGCCATCACCACTGCTTGACAACAAAGAGCAATAAGATGGCCCATTTCAAACGGCCTTTACACATAACATTTAAAAGCATTTCCAAAACAATTACTGAATACAGTCTTGCTGACTTTAGTGTGGGAAAATCAGGTGAGAAAATGACACAGTAGATTCAGTTGGATATTTTATTTCAATTTAAGTTTTAACTTAGCTTATATGCAAAGGCATCTCAACATCTGCATTAAACAGGCATACATGTGAGTATGTTATGGTGATGTGACTTGCACACTAATAGTAGGTTTCCTGTTCCACCCAGCCTGGAGGTCAGAAGAAAAGTTAAAAGTTACAAAACAGAACAATAAAACATGAAGTCCAATTTACCATACAAAATTTGTGTTTTAAATCTATATAATTTCAATCAACTGAATTTGACTTTTCAATTGATTTCAAATATATCTAAACAACTGAGGTGGAATATTTCCACAGTTGGAAGTGGACACTGAGAATGTCTTACCTCCTGGGTATTTCCGCAGGAGAAATCTTCTGCCCTCATCATAGAGGAAAATGAGTAGGGAATAAGGAAAGGCACAGAACCACCAGGAAGGCCTAAACACATAGGAAATGAGAAAACCTTAGACATTTCATATGACTACACAATAATATTCTGCATATAGGTGTTGCATTCTGTTCAAATTAGCTTGACAATCCATAGTACTATTGACATAATATTGGCCTGCAGAAGGCATATACATTGCCATTTAACAATAGAAGGCATATACATTGCCATTTCATCACACATTCAGCTTGATCTTTTCACCATGAAAAGGCTGAACAGGAATGTAAACACAGTGTTCATGTTTGGGATGAACACACTACACATGTTGCTGCTGCACAAGGTTCTTCATTAGCCCCAGAGAGCTAAATACTCATTTTACATCTGCAGTCACAACACACCTCCTGGGCACTATGTTTTTTTTTTTTCATTCAGGATCAGTTGAAGTTATATATTCATGAATAATGAAGAGTTGACATTAAGTTGATGTGACATGTTCAGTAAAATCACTTGAGTGGGTAAGCAGATCTCCAGTAGCTATAGGCTGGCAGAGGCAGACCACTGTCAGCCCACTGGGGGCAGAGTTGGCGGTCCACTGGCGTTTTGCTCATTGGTTCTCAGGGGGTCCGCTGGCGGGTTGTCAACAAATACCCCGACTGTTGGTCTAAAATCTTTTTAATTTATTCAGTTATACTTCATCCATCATATTTAATAATATGTCATGTCTTTTCTTAATATTCATGACAAGTTAAATTTAAAGAGATGGAGGCAAGCGGCACATACTCTACCGACGGCATGCCACAGTGTTCCTCTGTCTACCAATCTGATTTCGCTACCTTACAGTTGTCTGTCTCCGCCCGTATTTGTACTTCTGCTCAATTTAATTTCACTTCCGTATTAGACTTGCACAGATTTCAACGGATTTCTCTTGTAGATAACCCAACCGAGAGCCACCAACCAACCAGCGAACAGAGGGCGTGGCTGAGAGCGATTACATCACACTGGCATGGGAAAAGCAGGCCGCCTAGATGGAATGGAAACCGTTGGAGCTGCCTAAACCTGGGGAATAAAAAGGGCTCATTCTTCTTTGACCAAACATGAATAAATGGCACAAAATAAGGTTGCTGTGAGAGCTATCTGTGTGTATGTGGGATTTAGGTGACCATCACATGTCGGCCCAGATGGCAGGAAAATAAACTCTGCCAACGTCACTCTGCTACTTTCCATATTCCATTGTAGCCTCTGTAGCTCCTAGTCTGCCATGCAAAGTAGTTAAACATCAGGATCAAATCATGAGGCTATGTGTGGTGTATTTATTAGCTCAAACAAACTGAACAGCCACATTTGCTAGGCCTACTCAGGCAGGAACAGACAGATATCCCAGCATTCCCTTTTTACACTAGATAACTATGGCACATGTTTCCAAAATACCAAAACTCAAATATTTATACATTGCACCATGCAAACAGGACCAAACAGGACATGCAAAAAGAGGAAGTGAAAGATCTTGTTATTTCTTAATGGCAATTATGTCATAACACCAATCATTATACTTTTATTATAGGCCTATAACAGAGCTTTGTTTATTCAGCATAGGCCCCTGCAATGGCCCTCAAACACCCACTAACATGCGGTGGAGCGTGAGAAAGCAAGGATTAGGACCTCTCTGTCTGTTGGTGGCTGTACAAGTTTCTTCTGTGTTTGTCCTCCAAAGTTAGCAATATTTCATTAATCTTAGCGTTATCACTCGTTAGGTGCTGTCAGACATATGCCTATAGAGTGGATGTAATTCAAGGAGGGGCAGTAACATACATAATAGACTTTATATTATTGGCTGGGCTAGACTGGTGTGTGTGTGTCCACCAAGGCGGAGACGAAACCTTGATTTGAAATGATTGCAAGTGTTAGCTACGAGCTAAACTCATCCTCTAAACTAGGGTATTGGAAGCAAATTAGGTTGGTAATATAGTTTTATTAGTCAGTTTGTCAGTTACTTATACATATTTATTCATAACCGTTGCTGTCTTGCCCTTTGGAATCAATGATGCTAGCAGAGCCCATTTACGAAATATTTGATGCTAGCTTGCTTGCCCCTAAAAAGATGTGTGGCGTACAAAAACACACTGATTGTTAGTAATTGGTTTAAAGGAACTCTAATGATTTCACACAAGTGTCCACCTACTAGGAAAAAGACAGCTGCCATTGACAAGTGACTAGACTCTTTGCACAAAGTGTAACAAAGTCAAGAGTCTGGTTCACGAGGCTAATGTTACCTATTCATGAATAACAAAAAAGTTGATGTGAAGAACGCGTTCAGTGAACTCACTTCATTGGGTACATTCTGAGGGCGACGTCCATGCCAGGGCAATAGGAAAGGAAAGCAGCCAGGGCTGTCTCCTCAAGCAGGCCGAAGATGAGGATTTTATTTCTGTGGACAAGAGGATGGGAATGGAATTAAAGCAACATGCCAACATTTTGGGAAATTAGCTAATTCGTTCTTGAACCAGTACAAGTAAGTCACGACGTAAATAGGAAAATGTTGGAGTTCCTTTGACACTTTTGGAAGCTGTAGGCTAGTTGGTGCGGTAACGGTGGACTGAGTCAGACTGAGTTACTGCACGCACAAAGATGAGAAGGGTATGTATCATCCTATCTAACTCTGGAGGAGATGATGAATAAGCTACTTCCCCAAAATGTTGGTGTGTTCTTTTAACAAACAAAAACCGGTGCAAATACAATTGTCCAAAATGTTCACTGTTTGTAGTTAAAGCCCCCAGGACCGGTTCTCCCTATACGCACACTATGCAAGTTGCGTAGGGCCCCACAAGTAAATGAAGGCCCCTTCCCCTGTCTTCCCTTGAGTGAACCTATTGACAGACAGGTAGGCCTATATAGGTACAACGACAGTGCTTCATAGGCTACATTAAGATGAACATGAACATGAAAACTAATGACCATTCAGGGCATGAAAAACGGAACAAACAGCGGAAAACTTGTGGTTGTTCCATGGTTTAACATGCAAGCCTATAGGCCAACTGAACAGGGAAGTGAATCCCCTGATCTGTCTTGCTTGCTAGCCAACGTTTCCCAGTCACGGTATGCCTACTTAGAAAAGTTGTGAAATATCATTGCATGTTCCGTTTTTGAATGCAGGCGCCTGTCTACATTAAAAAAACAACAACAACAAAAAAAAACAATCTTTATATGCACTCATGATAACGTGCAGCTCGGGATGAAACTGTTTTTCAGCGGAAACATGCGAGAACCCGTCGAAACTAGTAATTTCACTCTTCCCATATATTTTAAAATAAGTAAATGGTTTTACAATATTTCAGTCAAGAATTAGTTGGTTCAGATAGCCTACAACTGAATGTATGCAAAATGGAAAATAGCCTAATGTACTGTAGGCCTATTCACTTTGATTCGCTGTACTGCATGGGCAAAGATGCATATCGTAAATTAGACCTATATGAAGTATTAAACTTATTGTTTTACATAGTCTATGTTTGAAAAAAAAGGGGAAGGGAATCAGGGGAGCCAGTTCAGTAGTCTTTGGCAAGTAGCCTACTACAGACATACAAGTGAAGAACAGTCAGCCTCAGTCAGTAGGCTACAAGCCCAACCAGACCCTTACAACAAAAATAACTTAATTACGTCAAGTGTCAAACTGCAGACTTCTTAGTAGGCTATCAAAACAGGTTGGAGGAACTATTTACAGCTATGCAGGGTCACAAAAAACTGCATAGTACTGTAATTTACTACAGGAATGCAGTACTTTGGACATGAAAATACTGGGCTGAACTGAACTCTACTTTCGAAAAAACTGCAGTTATTTTTTTGAAAGGGGAAATGTAGGCTACAGCAAGCATTAACAGCAAACAACCAGACCATAAAACTGGGCATTTATAGCTCTGAAGGTCCTTTATGGGGGGGAAAACTGTATTTGGTTACTTCCATTGGGCTGGGATGATTGTATTGGGAGCACTGAGGTGTCAGACAAAATATAAAATGGTTAAGTTTTGACCCTCAGGGTTCTGGTAGAAGGGCCCCTTAGCAGGAGTTTGCCTAGGGCCCCATGGATGTCTGAACCGGCACTGAGAGCCCCATAAAGGGACATAAGCTTTTCGAAAATATACACAGACTCGAATTCAAGTCCTCTTCTGTTTGATTGACTTACGTCATTCCTTGCTGAAGGATGGAGTTCCTTCTGGTTTTGCAGATGATAAGGTCAGCCCACTGCACAATCACAATGCTGGTGAAGAACGCTGTGTGACATGTAAACTCCACTATTTTTCTTCGTTCATAAGTCTGCAAGAGGAAGCCGGATATGAGAGATCCGAAACAGTTAAATGACTGTATCTTGCCGTTTTCAAAATGCTTCTCTTTAATTCAGTACACTTTATTTTCCTCTAGTTACATTACAGACCACTGAAAGGCTTACCCACTGCTGACCATAACTGTCTACAACTTCATTGTTGGCTTTGTCATCCCAGTTAACACGAAGACCTATCAGATCTGTGGGCAGGAATCCATTTTCAGCCAGGATTACAAAGTAGGTGAAAAATCCTGCTGTGGCCTGCATCATACCTTAGAGTAGAAGACAAATATTTGATTTAGTAGAGTGCACTTTTTTAAAATTTTTGATAGAGGATGGTGTTTCGATAGGCGATAGTGAAGTGCTGTAGTAGGCTTTGATCTTACCGATCTGCCCATAGGCAATACTGATAAGTCTCTCATTCACCAGCTTGTCTGTCTTTGCATTTCTTGGCTGTCTCTTCATGATGTCGCTTTCAGCTTTTTCGTAAGCCAGGGAGATAGCAGGAACCTGAAATATAATCTTAGTCATCAAACCCTTAAGCATCAGCGTTTAATAAATCAGACCAGAGTCCCTCTTTCACTCTTACAGGGATGCTACACCAGGCACCAATGAAGTGTTCCATTTGCAACGTGTAAAATCCATTTTAAGTATATATTTTGGGGGGGCTTTTTTGCTTTTATTTGTATAGGACAGTGAAGAGTGAGACAGGAAGTAAGTGGGAGAGAGAGATGGGGTGGGATCGGGAAATGACCGCAGGCCAGACTCGAATCTGGGTCCCCGTGGGCACTCGGACCCATATGTGGTATGAGCGCTCTAGACTTTTGCGCCACAGCGCCCCCTGTACAATCCATTTTAGAGGGCTGGTCTATTTTTTCCGAACTTACGTGCCGCTATCACGTCTGGTGTAGCTACTTCAATTAATTACAGTGGAAGTTAATTGTTGCAGTAGACACAACGCGAACGGAGCGCTTCATTTACAAACCTGGTGTAGCTCCCTGTTATTCAAGCCTATACGTTTATAGGTTTGCATGCAAGACAATAAAATTTAGTAAAAAGATAAGAGATGCAACCAAAAGATACGTCATGTGGACAAGCATTGACTTTGTGAATGGAACACACCAGCATCTGTAATTTCCCCTTGGGGATGAATAAAGTAAATCTATCTATCTATCTATCTATCTATATATTTGGGGAAATATTAAATTATTATTATTCACCATATACTGTACCCTTGTCATCTCCGTGTGTACAGTAATCCACCGTAGCTTAGTTTAGCATAGCTCATTAGTCCTTTTTCCATCAGATTTTCAAGCGCATTAACTCTTAAAGCGAATTATGTTTTAGCGATATAAGAAGCGCCAAGATGGTTTTCCATTCAAAAGAACAATTCTAGCGATTTAAAATGATGTCATCAGAGCCTTGTTAATGCGCATATTTCTACTGCGCTAGATGGTTTTCCATCAACACTACTAGCGAATGGAACACTTCTAGCGAATTAATCAAAGGTAGCAAGTGGTACACCATTGTGAGGTAAACGTCTTTGTATGCACGAGACAGAACTCAATTTTTTGCGCCGACTTTGTGAACATTCTGAGCAGGCGTCACAGTAACTTATATCGCTACAAACCTTTTCCATCACATTTATATCGATTTAACTCTCCTTAAACCACCTCTGGCGAGCGAATTAACTTATCACGACAAAACCGAGGTTACAGCGATATAAGCCATTTTCCATCACATTTGTCGCACTAACTTTTGATGCGCATCGTTTTTTAAGCGAATTAACTTTTTAATGGAAAAAGGGCTATTGAGGTGTGCTGCTAGCCAATCTCCCAAAAGTGACAAAAGAACTCAAACATTGTTCTATTGACATGCTGTGACTCTATGTGAAAGGAAATAAATATCTCTACCATGTCAGTGCCCAGGTCAATACAGAGGATGGTGACTGTGCCCAGGGGCAGTGGGATGTTGGCAAGGATGAAGAGGAGAAAAGGTGAAATCTCTGGGATGTTACTGGTCAGAGTGTAGGCGATGGACTTCTTCAAGTTGTCAAAGATCAGACGACCTGAAGAAAACAACAAACCCATTGGTCAGAAAGATCCCAGCATGGTGATCATTTGCATAGACCTTCAGGATTATAATGTACCTTCTTCAACTCCCGTAACGATGGAGGCAAAGTTATCATCTAGAAGGATCATGTCAGCAGCCTGCTTAGAGACATCAGATCCAGCGATACCCATAGCAACACCAATGTCAGCCTTCTTCAGAGCAGGGGAGTCGTTGACACCATCACCTGTCACAGCCACAATGGCACCCTGTAGAGCAAAAAAAAAACAGCATGGATCTCCACATCGGCCAATTCCGTAAGGGAAACCTATATGTCATCAGTAAAGCCCAATTCACTTCAAAGATTCCCGACGTGACAAATGTTGCACGTAGTTGCAAGCCATCGCGGAACATTCAATATGTTAAGTTGCAGTTGCAAGGTTTTAGAACGTCTCATGGGAAATCTTTGGTCGGAACCCTACTTAAGAATTTATTAAAGATGAAGTCCGCATTACCTGTCGCTGGCAGCCCTCTACAATGATGAGTTTCTGCTGGGGGGAGGTTCTGGCAAAGACAATCTCAGTGTGGTGCTTCAGGATGTCATCCAGCTGCTCAGCTGAAATTTCCTTCAGTTCATTACCATGGACGACACACGCCTTGGCATCTCTGTGAATATAGGAAGAATGAAGAGTCGGACACTTTCAATGGGATTAAGGTTGAAGAATAACAATTATTCTGAATGTTGCTATAGGCTAAAAGCAAGAAAGAAATATCTTGATTCATAATCAAAGAGTAACCATACCTTGGGTTGACCTCTTCAACAGGGATGTTCAAGCGAGTGGCAATGTCCTCCACAGTCTCATTTCCTTCAGAGATGATACCCACACCCTTGGCAATGGCCTTGGCAGTAATAGGATGGTCACCAGTCACCATGATAACCTACAATGGAAAAACAAAAACACCCAAACTACTTAATTACAAGCATTCAAGAGGGCATGTATAATAAGCATTGGGCAAATTTGGTAAACATATCACTCTACCTTGATGCCAGCACTCCTGCATTTGCCCACAGCATCAGGTACAGCAGCACGAGGAGGGTCAATCATGGACATGAGGCCGACAAAACACAGCTTCTCAGTAGGGAAGTTCACCTCCTCAGCATCGAACTTAAAACCCTCAGGGAATTGGTCATCAGGCATATTATAATGGCAGAAACCTGACAACAAATTATCATGGAAAAAGTAATGTCATGTTTTTCAAATGTTCCATTTCCAAAAATTGTTTGGAAAGATTTTTCTAAGCTCAAGTGACTCCGTAGTCCTTACCCAGCACTCTTTCTCCTAGACCTCCCAGTTCAACATAGGCACTTTGGAAGGCTTCCTTCATCTCATCATCCAGGGCCTGTTCTTTGCCTTGGATCATGATGGATGCGCAGCGATCCAGGATCCTCTCTGGGGCTCCCTTCATCACCAACAGGTGCTTTGTCTCTCCTGGGGTAGTGTTTTTGTGGATGGAAAGCTTTTCGGAAAAAAAGTTAGCGGTTAGCCAGCAGCATTTAGCATTTAGCCAGCTACTGTATAGCGGTAACTTAACACAAATGCAGAGAGATCTTTTTTGTTTTAAGAGGAGAACTTTGGGATTCTTACCTGGTATTTGTTGGTGGAGTTGAAAGGGATCTCAACGATCTTGTGATACTTCTCACGCATCTCTGTCACTGAGCCACAGCACAGCTCAATGCACTTCAGCAGGGCAGACTCAGAGGCATCTCCAGCTGTGTCTCGCTATAGATGATAAGATGAAATTACTTAATGACTTTCATGGCCCACAGAATTCGAACCATGGTCTAAATAGTGTTTTTGATGGGAAAATGTCCATCGGCAAGTTGAAAAAAAAATGGCCTACGATGGCAACCCACGTTATTGCTGACACTGATTTAAAAAACATCTTGTTATATGCAACCTAGGGTATTTTTGTGAATGTACCCGAGTTTGGCGAGAGTTACGCTTTATTGCTGTAATCTATCTATCGCTTTGGGCAAAGGTGTCTGCCAATTAACCATAACCACATCAGTGGGATCATCTGGACAAGTATTGACATGTTGAAAACAGCAAATGTTATGTAAATAGTGGTTCTGCACACCTTGAGGATAGGGACATTCTTCTGGTCAGCCAGGAAGACAGCGCGGTTACACAGACCAGCCACACGTGCCAGGGAGTTCCAGGTGGCTGAGGAGCGGTCAAAAGAGGTTCCCGACTGGTTTTCGGTGGTGTCAGCTTCATGGATCTGGTGGTCGAACCACATGTGGGCCACTGTCATGCGGTTCTGGGTCAGGGTTCCGGTCTTGTCAGAGCAGATGGTGGAGGTAGAGCCCAGAGTCTCCACAGCTTCCAGGTTCTTCACCAGGCAGTTCTTCTTGGCCATGCGCTTGGCAGTCAGGGTCAAACACACCTGAATGACATTAAACAGCTCAAGAGATCAAATCATCCTAAAGAACATTGCAGGTTACGGTCCAGATCATGATGTTTTCATGTAAAGGTTTCAACGGTTTACTTGATACACTCTGAGACATTTTAAGTAACTAGTGAACACTGAAATAGTCTCTGAAATAGAACCCTGAAGCAAACAAGGCTGTCCAATGTCACATCCGGTTTTGTGACAGTGATATACTCACAGTGACAGTAGCCAGTAGTCCCTCTGGCACGTTAGCGACAATGATACCAATGAGGAAGATGACGGCCTCCAGCCAGCCATATCCGAGGATGAGAGAGAGGATGAAAAAGGAGACTCCCAGGAAAACGGCCACGCCGGTGATGATGTGGATGAAATGCTCGATCTCAATGGCAATAGGAGTTTTCCCTCCTTCCAGACTGGAGGCAAGAGTTGCAATCCGACCCATGACAGTGCGGTCACCTGTGTTGATCACAATTCCTCTGGCAGTGCCTGGGGAAAAAAGTCAGGTATAATACAAAATGGCCAAATGGAATTAAACGGCACACTTTCAGGTGGCTTTCACGTTTAAGTAATGCAAGGTTAACGCTGTGCATGGGGTATAATATGTGTGTACCTTCAACACAGTTGGTGGAGAAGAAAGCAATGTTCCTAGTTTCCAGAGGGTTATCATTGGAGAAGTCAGGGGTACGTGTTTGAGGCTCAGATTCTCCTGTGAGTGAGGAGTTGTCCACCTGACCAGGCAGAGGAGAGAGTGAGCTACAAAAAATAATACTGAGTGCATAAATGAGATTTGATCAACTCAAAAATCACCTTGCAGCCGTGAGCAGAGATGATACGCAGGTCAGCAGGGATTCTGTCTCCACCTTTCACCTCCACCAGATCTCCAGCCACCACCTCCACAGCATCGATGCTCTTTTTCTCTCCTTCACGGATAACCAGGGCTTGCTGTGTTCAGTGGACCACAAATAAACATCACAGACAGTTGAGGTGTATGCATGGAATGAGCGAGAATTTGTCTAAAAGCAATGTCTATAGTACCTGGGGAACCAGGTTCTTAAAGGACTCCATAATCTTTGAACTCTTGGCCTCTTGATAGTAGGAGAAACAGCCAGTGATGATGACGACAGCAGACAGCACAACACCCAAGTACAGCTATGGGAGAAGCCAAAACGGAGAACATTTTAATGTAATTGCGATGGCAATTGTTCAGTTATTTCTGTCGGTAAAGGTCCATACATTATCATTAGCTGGTTCTTCTTCTGAGGCAGCCTGAATACTGTAGGCCAGGAAGCAGAGGATGGCTCCAATCCACAGCAGAGTGGAGAACCCACCAAAGAGCTGCCTGCAGAACTTCACCCACTCTGGGGTGGTGGGCGGTGGGGTCAGAGCATTGGGACCGTCACGAGCGAGAATCTCTTTTACACGAGAGGAGGACAGACCCTGATAACATGAAGGTACACACAGTATTCACACAGCTCAGAGAACACATTTGACCCACAATAACAAGTTCCCATCTAAAAATTATGATTAAATCACCTTGAATAGCAACAGATGGTATACACCAAAAATACATGCATGTTGTACAATGCAATATACTATTTGAGATAATACCATAAAATATAGAATGTGATACACAACACTGCATAATAAGGAGATTGAAGAGATGGAGCGATTTATTGAATTATATAATTATTTCTAATTCTACTGACTCAACAGACTGTTTTAATCAACTTCTAACATTTAACTTAGCCTTTCTCCGGGGAATGTACAGTATGCACACGTGTCATCTTATTAAAGTTGTGGATGTTCCCAGCTATGAATGGATGCATAATATTAACCTGTTGCAATGAATTTGGAGTTTCGAACAGTGAAGGCTTCAGTCAATGAAAGCACTTGAGGTGCATTTCAGGACACGTTGGTGCATGCTGAGCATTTTGACATAAATTGGTTACAGTTGCACTGATTACCACTGAGCAGATTGTGAGAATATCCCCCAGACTTGGCAGCAGTTTTTCCCTCAAACCATATTTTCTCACTCACCCTGGTCAGGTCTGTTCCATATTTGCGGTGAAGCTCATCTAAGGTCAGTTTGTGGTCGTCCTGTGGGGGAGAAGAGTGATAGATTTAACTCTCGACTTTATCTCATGTTTACAGTTCCCCTTATAATGCATTGGATGTTCTATTTTGGGGTGTTATCATTCTGGATTCATTCGATTATGATCACCTGCTGTGCCCATTGCTAATATTAGTGCTCGTTAATCACCCTTGTCTGATTTTGTTAATGCCTTGACGAGCCCTACATGTTTGTGTGTCTGTCTACCAGTCTTGTGTGTGCTATGTCAGCAAAAGATGTCCATCAGGTTTCAGTGTTTCTGTAATGGTTCAGAAGCCAATACATGCCACTCTCAAGATTGTGAGTAACATGCATGGGATTCACAGGACCCTGACATTTAACTAGATCTCTGTGTATCCAGCTGTGAGTTCTCTCTGGGCAAGCTGGCCACATTGGTGTCAGAAGTGGTGTCTTATTTAGAAATGATTGTCTCAGGTAGAAGTTGCTCCTGATTGGACCGTGCTGACCTCCTGCTCTCCAAAGTGCAATGAGGTCATGCCAGTTGCCAGGCCAACGATGGTGCTGGGAGAGACTGCTCCTGTTGGTCCTGCCAAAACCTCAGGGACTTTGTCGGATTGGTTTCTGTCTTCTTTCCACCATTCCGCAGCCTGTGCCATTTCCAAGGCCTGTGGGAAGGCTTGGGCAACCGTGACAGATTGTCATTCCATCATCTTTGGGATGGTGTTTGGTTCCATATATCCTGGAGGCTGTGCGTGTGGTACTGATGTGAATGATGACACTGCAACTATGTCGACTCATGCTTTGGCAGTGGCACTGTTAGTATTGGTATTCATAAATAATATCATAATTACCATATTATGCCATTATTTGTTTGTGTCCGGTGAGGACCTGCTACTATTTTGTCTGTGTGTGTGTGTGTGTAATGTTTTCAACGCCATAATTTATCCCCGCCTACTGCATGTGTGTATATCTGATGTGTGCTTTGTCTATGAGATATGCCTAGTTTTTCGGTGCTTGAAATAGGACCCTGCCATTTAAACCACATACCTTTCTGCCCCGGTTCCTCTGGGATAGGTTGCCACAATGTGGTTATCAATGTTTAGGGATTGGAACACACCAAGTGTTATCCTAAGACTAAGAGGAAGAATACATGTTTTATGTTTTAGGATTCAGCAACTTACCAGGTCAACCTCTTTTTTTAGTTCCTCCATATCTTTTTCCTTTCTCTTCTTCTTCTCCTTCTTTCCTCCTTCTTCAGAGGTGGCTGCCAGCTTGTACTTGTCATTACCTTTCTGTGTCAAACACAGCAAAGATGATAAGATGTATAGTGCCAATCCTCAAAGGAAAATAAATAACCTCAAAGTATAACATGCAAAATTGTAGTACAGTGCAAAATTGTGCCTTTTAGCAACAAATCAACATGTAAATAAAGGAAATAAACAAGTCACTTACACCCAGGCCCATCTTTGTAGGCTCTGTCCTACGTTTTGACTCCACGAATAAAAGGCTGCTATCCCTAAAAAGGTCCCTCTGGGTTGAGGAGCCTTGTTCTCTGTAATTTATATACCCTGACCCGTGCAATGGTTCCACATTTTGGGAGGAGCGTGGAGCAAGCAGGTGGGTTGTGGCATCAGAATAAGGCCTGTATATGACTGTGCCAATTTTTGGATTATAGGTTGCTTAAAGAGGAAAAGCACTATTGATGTGCAACAAGACGTCTATGCAAAAACCTTTATTTCACTCAAAAGTATATTTCACTGACAGTTTAGGGGGGGGGGGACTGTATTAGTGAGTACTTAATCTTGGCATCTGGTAAACATTCCTGCAGTCAGCATGTCAGCATGCCAAGTATAGGCATGGGTTCACCAAGATAATGTAACATATTAGTAAACAACATTAGAGGAAATCATCATAGAGGAAATATCTTTTACTTCAATTTATAAATAAAATATGTGCTATGAAGTGTAGGAAGAGAGAGAGAGAGAGAGAAAGAGAGTTTGTGTGAGAGAGAGTGTATGTGTGTGTGTGTGTGTGTGTGTGTGAGAGAGAGAGAGTGAGAGAGAGAGAGAGAGAGATACTGACAGACAGACAGAGTGAGAGACAGACAGTGAAAATATCAGACATATTTGTGCTACCTTTGCTCTTATATTTAGCCTACCAACAACACAGATACAACAACACAACATGATATCCCAGATGAAAATATTGCTGCTTTCAACAGTCTTGTCTTTGTCTGACAGAAATACATCAGGTATTAAACCCCCTTCAGGAGAAACATAAGCAAAAGAATAACAAAAGAGTATCTTAAGTTGAACTTTAGTTGAACTTTAGTTGAACTTGGGCTGAGACAAGAGGGAGGCTAGAGGGAGACTACATGAGAAATGTTAGACAATATGAAACATATGGGTCAAAATCATTAATGTAAAATAAGCGAAAAAGCTTAATTGTGTCTTGGAGAAATTGGGTAGACAAAAAAAAGATGTTATTTTGCTTTTATCCTTCCTGTGATCTTTAACATGTTTAAGGTTTTAACACACAAAGAAACATCAACAGCACAATGTTGGTCAGTTTTATGTAAATGTCCCACATGCTAACTGGATGCTAACCATGCTAGCAAGTCATATATGAGTGAAGATGACCCATTAGCCTGTGGGACAAATTGACAAACGTTGCTGCTGATGATTCTTTGTGTGTTAAAACCTTAAACACGTTTATGATCACCGGAAGGAAGCCTATTCCACACATACACCCATATTTTTGCAACAACATAATTTTAGATTTATATATTTACGTAACGGTTTAGGTCACTGATAATTGACATTTTACGAAAAACACTTGTTGACGTCAAGTGTGTGGCACTATCCCCTATGAGGAGGTTTTGTGCAGTCACAGTGACTGCATTTGTGCTGGTTTTAACCTTTCTAATGGATCTTTTTACATGTTCACAGTCACGTTTTTATCAATAACTCTCCCATTATATCTGAAAGCTGAAACAGGCGGCAGAGGAGTGTTGGGAATAAAATTATTATTTTTTCTTTGAGTTAATTACTGTTTGACTTTCCTTATGTAAACTGGGATTTTATGAACAAAGGGAGGACATCCCTGCATGGTCTAAAAAGCATGCATGCACATGTGGACCTGGCCTAGAACTTTATTCTCACATTGATACTTCACAGGGCTTCACTTGTAACTGCAAACTATGTTTTCCTTACAGTGCCCTTTGCTAGGCTGGATGAACCCTGCGGGCTAATTTGAATTTCACCTGGCAGCTCAGGCTGGAAACCTGCACATCTATCTCCCCTGCTTCCTGTCTGCACCGGATCATTGATCTGATTGGTTGAAGGACTATCCAAGTGTACGGAGTCATTTGAACGATGCCTATAAGACCACGCTTCTTGTGCAGTAGAAATAAAGTGCAGACTCCCCATACTAATTTTCAAGATTGAATTTAGTCTGGCGATAGCCAGACTAGCCCTTTGCTGTTTGGACAGCTCTGTTCCTAATTCTACCGTCTAGCCATTTCTACACTGGAAAAGCCAAGCCCTTCCAGACCCTTTTACCTGTCTACCACACAACCATTTTGCATTGTGTGAAAAGAGATATAGCCTGGAATCCTCCTTACTGGATATATTCTACTGGGGGGTGCTTGCTAAGGATTATTTGTACTGTACATCTTCAACCAACGTGCATCCTTGCGCGACGTGGAACCTCTGGAAGTTCAGGAATTCACTAGCTGTCAACGCATACTCATTACTCTGGGTTGTATTACGGTCACAAAGTCATTAGTGTACAGGAGAAAGTGATCATGCTTTGAAAACATGCCAAGTTCAAGGTCACATTGGACCTTTCTTCACCCACTTTTGTAATAAGTTAATAAGTCGTAAAGGAGTTTATAGCTTCCAAAGGACACATCAAGGTCGATGACTCAGGTCATGATCCTACACTGTTAAAACGAATGTGTGGAGAACCAAAAGTTTCCTTTTTTATTTGTTACACAATATGTGTTGAAAATAACACAACTTGAGTTTTTTTTTTTTTTTTTTTTTTAACACATCTCCACATTGATTTGTGTAGTGTAGTTGAAGAGTGTAGTTGCTAGTATGTTGGAGTAAGCCAGACTTGAAATGGCTGAAGTAAGCACATGCAAGTAAGTACATGCATAACGATCACTGCTTGCGGCTATGTTATATACTTTACTATGTTATTTATTTATTTATTTTATGTTGGTGGCCTTGCTGCTGTTGTTTTGTGTTCTTTGGTAATTTATACAGATTGTCTTATAAATATGAATGAACAATACTGTAAACAAACACTTTTACATATAAAAAAGCACCATGTTCATTACTAGATTTTGAGACTGTGAAATTCACAGAATTCACAGAATCAATACACAATATAGTATGACAATGAGCATAACATAAAAGCTTTCAGTGAGTAAGAGACAAACATTTCAGAGAGAACATATAGCTTTCTTAGTGATTTTGCTTTATCATGGATTAAGAATAGCGTATGGACATAGATGTATGAGGTGTGTGTGTGTGTGTGTGTGTGTGTGTGTAAGCTGGGTGGGGCTGAACCTGGCAGTGTTTAGTAAACATGTCATTGTTTGTTTGATGAGATGAGAACTTTCCTCACACACCATCCTGATGCCTGACGCTCTGTTATATCACCACTGGGTTGATTTACACTTACTGGAACCTTTAAGTAGACCTACATTTTTATTTTGAATTAGATGATTGATGGACAAAGTGTTGCACCTGGAGACTGAGCGGCACCAGACAATACCTCACAGAGTCTGCATATTTTGGCTGCAGGTGCTTTTATATTTGGCTTACCAACAGTGGAATGTATATCTTAACCAATTTAACCTTTTTAGCTCGGCACAGTTGTATACTAGTTGCATACCAGTGGCTTTAGTACACCAACAAACACATAGGTTTTACAAGTTTAATGTACTAAATGCCAAATATGCCAACCATGTCAACCATGTATTTATCAAGTGATGCCAATGACAAGAGTAGATCTGAAAGTGATGCACTTGATGAAGATGAATTCATAATTTCAATTTCAATTTATTGTCACTTATAGAGTGCCAAAACATTACACATGTCTCATGTCTCATGAGTGTTACACATTCAGAGAGAGCCCGTGAGTAACAAGGGTAAGGAAAAACTCCCTAGAATTGGAGCTGTATAGGAGGAAACCTCGGACAGATCCACGACTCAAGGGCCTGACGTTTCTGCCTAGGGTCAGTTACAGTACAGTAAGGTAAGGGCAGGGTCAGGAGGGCCCTACTGAAATCACACTGCCGCTAACACCCACAAATAAATGATTCTCTAAGTACTGTAAATCTTAAGTCTCAAAGGCCACAGAGTTTACTGTGGGTGTTAGTAGCGGTGGTAGCATAGTGGCTAAGGAGCTGGGTTAGTTGTGACTGCCACCTTTAACCTTAACCCCTAGTTGCTATGGGGAGACTGCCCGGTAGCACTTTACTTAAAGGTATCTACATAAGAGTGGCATGACACTGTCATGACACATGAACCCTAACCCTAACACTATCCCTAACCCTAAGTTGTCATGACAAAAACCAAATGACTCCTAATGACTGAAGCGCTTAGTCATAAATGTTTATGACTTATTTATAATGTTCATGACACCTTCATGACAGTGTCATATCACTCTTATGTACGTAGATACCCTCAAGGAAAGTGTAATCGTCTGTCCCTTGTTATAATTGACACATGTAAGTTGCTTTGGATAAAAACAGGTTTTTGGGTTTCTTAGGTTCAATCCAGGACATCTCAAGGTTATTCTGGCGCTGGAGTTGCATCCAGCTGTTGTCACAACAATGTTCATTCTTAAGCACTCACTTAGGTGTGAATGCAGCTTTGACAGTAATAGTGAAACCACACCCTTCACACTTTAATTTTTGGTGTGATATTGATGTACCTACATCTCTAGGGACAGTGGGAGGAGTGGAGCATGAACTAACTAAGAGCAAACAACTTCAGCAAAGGCTGAATTTCTTTCTTGAATTTCCCCTTGGGCATCAATAAAGTATCTATCTATCTATCTATCTATATAGATTCATACATTGTTCATACATTGTTTGTATATTACATAACCATATTTATTCTGCTCTTATGAGGTGTATAACTGCTAATACACTACACAATATTTATATTTGAATCATATTACTCTAAACCACCGCCTGTAAACCCAATATATACTGTCTACACTGTATATTTCTGGTCCTGTCTATACTTTATATATCACATTGGGCTTTCTGCTTTTTTGTACTTCTGGTTAGACGCAAACTGCATTTTGCACTGTACACTGCACAATGACAATAAAGTTGAATCTATTCTAATCAAATATAGGGATATGCAAGGCACAAGAAAAACTCCTCAGTCTTTGACCACACGGGCCTATTCTTGGCCAAATCAGAATGGCTGTGTGACTGTGCTAGAACCTTTCCTGCCTGGATAGCAGTCCCTCAAAAAGAATATTAATGTCCAGAGAATTTGTCAAGTCATTCTCCACTCTTCAGAATGTGGAAAATCATTAAAATCCCCTAAAAACATTCATAGTGAGATATTTCCTTTGAGAAATCCCAGAAAGTGTAAATGCTTCCGGGAAAAGCTTTGACAAAGAACTCATAGAGGATTGTTGATGAGCAGTGCTGTTAGATTTACAGCCTCTTTTTGGGATTGTTGTCTGGATACTTTATCTCTTATCTGTGTTGACACCCACATTCCCTCAAGACAGACTCCATGGGTCTTACAAATAATTTGCATGGGCCTTGCTAGAGCTAACTCACTGTTTCTTTGAATGCATTTCCATGTTGACTACCAATGGCCTCTCTCCAGTTTCTCTCCCTCAAGGTCATAATGGTTGCTGATTCTATGAAGCTCATTTTTTTGGGGGGTGAAGTGTGGTTTCTACTGATGAATACTAACATTGTGGTCTGGCTTTGGTATTGTTTCTGTATGCGGACACACAATTTAATATGGAACAATATTGCCACAGTTTCAGACACTCATTAACTCTGAGGTTTGCTGTTGGAGAAGGGAAACTGGAAGTGGACCGACCGGTTTTCAAAGCGGTAGTGCAGAGGCTGTATGTACCCAGTAACTCTATGCCTTTCCTGGAAGAAAGGACACTGTTGTTCAGTCACGGTTGTAGCTGTTTTAGTAGCTCTGTCCAATGTTTTTTTTCTTTTGCGTTTCTTGCTTCATCCACATACATTGAGTCATCCCTCTTTTTAGATGCACAATAAAAAATAGTTCAAATGAAATGCAGAACTGTGCAAAGACGCAGGAGCACTGCACATTACTTTTGGGCTTTTTTACTGCAGCTCAGCCAGGAAAGGCATAACCTTACCATTGACAAGCAGAGCAGACTGGAGTTGAGCTGGAAGAGAGGGAGTGGGGGATGGGCTCAGCCTAGCGTGTGGGTAGTACTAGTGGAGGAGGGGAGGGGTTGATCATTCTCCTGCACACTGGCTGATGTAGCTCTAACCAGCATGAGTACAAGCATGAATTCTGTGAAGAGACTATTTTTTTTTCGTCACTTTTTTGTCCCCTCCCATCCTTTTTTAGTGTTTGGTTAAATTTAGTGCAGCCACTTGGCCATGTTATTGTCACTTTCTCTCTCTCTCTCTCTCTCTCTCTCTCTCTCTCTCTCTCCTCTCCCTCTCTCCACTTCTTCCAATTCCTGTTCTGTCAGTTGTTTGTGAAACTTGTCTGTTTTTGTCTTTTGCGTCATTTGATCTCTGTCTTCTGGCTCCCAAGCCGTTGACACAAAAGAGCTGAAAGAGCTGGCATCGAAGAACGCTCCCCAGGGAGAGAAGTGAGATGGTAGACAGTGCTTGAAAGCATCACTTTTCCTGACTGCTGTTCTCGCTCCACCCCCCCCCCCCCCCCCAGCACAGCAAAATGTCAGTGATGAAGGGACAGAGAAAGCGGGTGGAGGGAGGAGAAGAAGAGAGAGGGACAGCAAATGACAGAGTGATAAACACAAGGACGGTGAAGGAGACCAGAGCCTCGCTGAAGTGGCCGTGCCGATAGCAGAGGTGTGCCCTGATGTTTTGGCCCTCCAAATGAATTCCATTCTACCCTCGGCTCTACCACACCATATCATTCTGATACTCAATAGAGTTTAATGGTTAACCCAAGAGCTGATATTAGCAGAAAAGTAGCTGAGAGTCTTTTGGCTCAGGTTCAGCGTATAGCGTTGTCCTTCTTTGCTGCACAAGGCAGGTGTGAGAAGGCAGACATTAGAGCCGGGTCCAACTGGTGCTAGTGGGGTGAAAGTTCTTCTCAAGGCAATAACACAGCAGTAAAGAGGCCATAAAAAAGGGGAGAGGCAAACGTTTTTTACTGTTATGAATGAATGACAGAGACTACAAGTCTTCCTGGGAGAATCCACCAACACCTATCATTTACCTGGCATATCCAATGTTTTGCCTTTGGCAAAATGCGGGTGCAGCTATGTAATTAAGCCGCCCCACTTTTCACTTGGCCAGATTAGTTTAATTACAGCATCTCCGATAATTATTTGTTGTACTTTTGTTCTCTCTAACCCCCACTCTCTCTCTTCCCTTTCTCTCTATCTCTTTCATGTGCTCTGTCACTCCCAAAGTCCAAGTCACACGTTACACCAGGGGCCCGCACACATTGGCGCCATTGTGAGAGCTCTCAGCGCTGCATGTAAGATGCCATTGTTCTCTGAGAGAGAGAGAGAGAGGGAGAGAGAGAGAGAGAGAGAGCCAAAGGGATGGACATAGAGAGAGAGAGAAAGAAAGAAAAAAAGAAAAAACGAAAGAAGAAAGACAGTGATAGAGGAGGAATGGGTTGAGAGAGGCACCTAGCAAAAAAAAAAAAAGCTTCAAAAAAGCTTTTGCAATATGATGCCAGTATAAAAAAAAAACGCCACTCAACAGTTTCCTTGTGTACTGTATGTGCCCCGGCTGGCTATTCTTTCCAATTTTCCACTGGGCTCTGCACATATCTATCTTGCAGCCTGTTTTGGGTCTTCCTATCTCTGCCCTCATTCTATCTCCACTGTCCCCTGACTCCTCAGCACCCTTGGGTATGGGGTTATTGTGGTGGGGGCCCACTACATTCATTGTGCCTCAACTGGATCATTTACTGGAAGAGAAGATTGTACAAGTATCAGTCAGGCGCATCTGGAGCACTCTGGCAGGGTATTCTAGTTTTTCCGAGCTCTACCCGGCGTAAGTGGAGGATCAACTCAAATCGTTTAATCTCAGAAGAGCTGGCCAACCGCAGAGCGTTAGCAGAAGATACGCAAAGCAAAACAAATCAAATCAAAACAAAACATGTGGGCACGGAATAAGACATAATGGATCCCTCATCCCAGAATCCCGGCGTCACATGGGGAGGGATCGAGAGGGAGGGAGGAGAAGAATGAACAGAGGGAATGGATGAGAGAAAAAGAGAGAGAATGTGAAAAGAGAGAGAGATGAATAGAATGGTGACTGGAGGAAATAGCCAATGAGAAAGAGAGAGAGAGTGACGAGAGAGAGCGTGTGTGGGAGAAAGCAAGAATGAGCTGAGCTAGTGTGTGCCATCAGTAGAGGTTCTCGGGGGCAGATTTTCAGGGCAATCGGGCATGTGGAGCTTCGTGGCTGGAGTGCGGTGCCTTAAAATGTCTGCGCTGACCCCTGGCATGCATGTGTCACGTTGTCACCGCCAGCACACAGCAAGCGATAGCCCGTGACGACATTACCCTTCAGGTGCAATTTGTGCCCAGTTGGGTGGACAGAGGAGGCCGATGAATATGAGTGAAGGAAGAAAAAAAATGAGTAATCAAGAGATGGAAAGAATGAAAAAGGAGAAAAAGGGGGGAAAAGAGGAATATAATGAGCTATGCCAGGCTCCACTGGCGGAGAGCACAAAGGGGGCCACTGTCCTCATGCAGCGAGGGGACAGAACACCAGAACAAACTGTACACTGTGGACACTCACTCATGCAAAACCATAACACACACACACACACACACACACACACACACACACACACACACACACACACGCACACACACACATGCACACATGCACACACACACACACACACACACACACACACACACACACACACACACACACACACACAAAGAAGAATGTCATTCTCTAGACATGCAAGGGAATTACGAGATGCAAGCAGTGACGGGAAAAAGTCACTACAAACATATCCTAGTGGGTCCAAAATACAAATTCACCCACTGGGGACTAAGTAATGGCATGACTGTTTAATAGCATGCAAAATAGGCCTCTTTTCCTCTCAGCAAATAGAGCTTATCCCACTTTGCTTCCATCCCAGAATAGTTTTTCTTGCGTTGCCATGGCCGGCGCGGCTGCCAAGGGAGCAGCAGCCTCGCAGCATGCCATCTGAGTGATGGAGATGTTATTTAAAGTCGCAGCGAAGGAGCCATTCAAGTCTCCTCGAGTCGAGACGGCGCAACGTGCAATCGCCGGCCGGGCCAGAATGAAACTTTACAGCCCTTCGCCACAATAAAAAAAAGGCCCTCGCTGGCCCATGCCCTGTGATCTCAATCTCGGGCTTAATGTCCTCGTTTCTATTTCTGAGGCTTTTTTTTTTACGGCCTTCTCTAGCTCTCGTCTCCTCCGCCGGACGTTCTTTCCGGAGCGGACTTTGTAACGAGCGGAGCCGTGCAGAGCCGCAGGATATGACAGTTTTCTTCTTTTTTTTTTGCTGACGCCAGCGTGCAGAGCATCGTCTGGGCTCCGGGCCTGGTCCGGTGCAGAGTCCACTCCTGAGTCGGCTGCGGAGCTGTGTGTGTGTGTGTGTGTCTGTGGGGGGGGGGAGGGGATGTTGGCGAGGAATGGAGAGCAGAGATGAGCAGTCTGTTGCAGGTGAACTTGGAACGCTTGGTGAACGCTTGGAAATCGTGGAGGGTAAAGGAACAGCCAGCATTACGTTAAACGGGATTAGTGGGTCGTTTTTTTTATTTTTTTCTCGTTTTTTTCACGGTCTTCGCCGAGTTCAACACCCTTCAGCGGCTGCCAGAACACCAGCAGTGTGAAGGAATGTGGTGTCACACACACTACGAGCCACCTACAGTACAAACCAAAAGAGCGACCAGAACACTGACCAATCCAGCGTAAGCAACACTCATTCATCGCTGGGCTCCTCGCCAGTGATGCTCATGGACACGGGATTCATAATTAATTATCACTTTGTTATGCAAGTGGAATATGCAGCTTTGGGGCTCTTTAAACCACTCAGAGGGAGACGATGAAGCTCGTTTTTTTTTATTATACATTTTCCTCGCATTTTCAAGTCATGAAAATCTTATGCTGATGGCAACTGCTGTGGGGTTTCATAAGAAATGCATGGCAATGCATTTTGAATGCACCTCTTCCTGATCTGCGCCCCCTGTGTGAATTTTTCATGGCAAATACAAGAGTAGGCACCCGTTTGAAGTTGGAGTGTATTTAGCACCGCGTTTGAGAGGGCATGTGCTCCACAACGTGAGTTGCAGTCAGGCTAACAAACCTCTACTTCCAAATATTTGGACAGCAAGGGAGAGAGAGAGGAGCCGTCACTGGGACAGTGTGCGTGCGTGTGTTTGTGTGTGTGTGTGTGTGTGTGTGCGTGTGTGTGTGTGTGTCTGTGTGTGTGTGTGAGTGAGAGTTGGGACATGTCATGGAGAGTGTGATTTCTTACACAGAACAGGCCCATGTGAGGAGTCTCCCTCTGGCTGGAGAGAAACTACTTTGATTAAGGGAGAGAGTGAGGAAAGGGAAACAGAGGAAGTGAGAGTGAAACAGAGAGAGAGAGAAAGAAAGAGAGAGAAACTATATTCCAACAAACAAATTCCATATATTTTATAGGCAACAGTGACATGGCCATGCCATTAAAGCATGTTTGGTTTTGGAAAAGCCTGATAGAGACAGAGAGAGACAGAGAGAAAGGGGGGAAATGAAAGGCAACAACTGGTAGACTACTCGTACAGTGCTAATACAACAGACTTGTCTGTTTGTTTGTGTGTGTGTGTGTGTGTGTGTGTGTGTCTCTGTGTGTGTGTGTGTGTGTGTGTGTGTGTGTGTGTCTCTCTCTATGTGTGTGTTTGCGTGTGTGTGTTTGCCCACGTTTACAGTACACTGACGCACGGGCCCAGCTGACATCAGGATTGCCCGATGCCCTGCATGTGGAGGCTCAGGCTGTTGTTGGTGGACAAACAGAGGCGGCGGCAGCAGCATGGGGAGGTCACGACCTTCCTTTTGCGAGTGCGGGATCTGGGAGGTGCCTGACCACTGAATAGATTCCCTCTGCTCTCTCCAGCCCACAGAGGAGAGGAGGGTTTGCCGTTCGCAAGGCTCTGGTCAACTAACAACCCAACCCACAGACTGAGTCAGCGCGGTGTCCAAGTACACAGGACATATGGAAATGTATTTTTTACGGGTTAAACATTCATGTGTCTCTCATTCATTCTTCTCTCTCTCTCTCTCTCTCTTTCTCTGTCTCTCTCTCTGTGTACCTGTGTGTGTGTGTGTGTGTGTGTGTGTGAGAGAGAGACAGAGCAATGATTTATAGCTCCGACTATGAGGAAATCTGCCCTTTCCAAAGATTCCAGCATCTGTGACTGACACAGTTGCTTGACCCTGTAGTAAATTTACAATGAAATGAGTTCAACTGGTAAATGTAAGGGTCAGAGAGGTTATCTGGAGATTGGCAGAGGGGAGTGCTTGACCGATTTTTTTCATTTGGGTGGAGTGAGAACGTTCATTGAGTCATCCCCAGCTCCCTCACACAGTGATTCATCTCCACTGAGAAGGGAAGACATGCATGTGTAGCCGAGAGCAAGGGCAATTAGTATAGTTGCTTTCAGACATAGATGTCAGTCTGCATGTTCTGCGGATGTCAAACAGTTCTATCCGTATATCTGAACAACATAACCGGACATTTGGAACTCCGAACTTAGCTGACTCGTACACTTACTCCCCTCCTAGTATTTTCCAACGGACAATATGTAAATGAGCTCGTTTCTGAACGAAGCGAAGAGCATGCGGAGATTCTATTCATGTGCGTGTTCGACCACGTTCAACCTGTTCAGCCACGTGGAGATTCTGTACATGTGCGTCGGTGTCGGTTACACATACGACCGCAAAACGTCCGCATCTTCGCATCATATCTTAATCACGTTTGAAAGCAGCTAATGTGACAAAGAGAGAGGGAGAGAGAAAGAAAGAGAAAGAGAGAGAGAAGACTGATTAGAGCATAGGTTGAAACGAGGGAAAGAGAGTGTCAAGGTGAAAGTGAGACAGGGAGAGACTTTTAAAAGGAGACAGACAGTCGGGAGAAAGTGATAGAGATAAACAGAGAGAGAAAGTGGTGGAGAGAAAGAGAGAGAGAGCTAAAGAAGACGGATTAGAACATACATAGTTTAAAGAGAGAGAGACCATTTTAAAAAGAGAGACAGCCAGTCGGGAGAAGGTGAATACACGAGAGACAGATAAAGAGAGTGAGAGTAAGGAAGTGGGAGGAGAGAGGAGCAGAGAAAGAGAGAGAGAGATAGTGTGTGTGTGTGAGAGAGAGAGAGAGAGAGAGAGCAAGAGAGGAGTGGAAAAGTTTGAGCCTTGGCAGGTCAGTAGATAGTAGGAGGGACAGAGAGAGGAGCTGCGTAATCAGACACACCCCCTGCCCTTGGATCCTCTGCTACGCGACCCGCTTGTCCTTGAACAAAGTCGTTCCTCTGCCCCCTCTTCTTTTTTTTGTTCTCTCTCTCTCTCTCTCTCTCTCTCTCTCTCTCTCTCTCCCCCCTTCCTGTGTTTCTCAATCCATAGTTCTGCTTTAACACAGACGTCACTTGCTGGTGGGCCTGTGACTGTGAAGAAGAAGGGAGGCATGGGGGGGGGGGAAAGAGGAGGCAGCTGTTGCGCAATGTGCAGCGCGGCACAGTGCATGTTCACGCCTCCACTTTCATGCGTTCCGACTGCATCTCGCTCAATCAGCAGGTGCTTGTTAACACCCCTGACACACACTCATAAACTCACACACGTTCACACACACATTAACACACACGCACACACACAGCACAGACACACACACACATACATACTCTCTCTCACACACACACACGCACATGTGCAGACACAGACACACTGTTGCCCAACATGTACACCCTGACACACACACACACACACACACACACAGAAACACACACACACACATAGAGAGAGCGTGGACGAGAGAGTAGAAAGAGTTAAATTCCAGTCTCTCTCAGCACGTGAGGGATTGACAGGTCTGTGCATATGTCTGCTTCCTGCATGGAAAAGTACAGGGAGCACGCTGACCTCTGTTTAGATAAAGACAAGTGAGACACAGAGAGAGAGATAGAGACAGAGAATGAGAGAGAGAGCGAGACACAAAGAGAGAGAAAGAATGAGGGAGAGAGAGAGAGAGATAGAGAGACAAAGAACAAGAGAGAGAGTAGAGAGAGTAGCGAGAGTGTGTCATGACGAAAGACACAAAACTGGAAGTCGAGCACACAGACACACACACACACACACACACACACACACACACACACACACATACACACACACACACACACACACACACACAACGACTCTTAACGACCTCAGCAGGAATGCATTTAAAGACCATGAGAACCAATCCAACGACGACACAGATTTAGGAGAGAAACAGCACCTCCGTTCACACTCCAATCTGTAACAAGCTAGTGCATGCAGTGTCATTTCCAAAACCCTTTTATTGATTCATCTCAACTCCAATACAACGTAAGCGCCTAGTCTGGAGCTACACTGGCTTGTGATTGACGGGAATCCAGCACATGTGTGTGCATGAGAGGTGGGGGCAACCATGTCAGTAGGAACATCTGTAACAGCAGAGGCAGCGGCAGCTGCTAATCTCCTCTCTCATGTGTAATCAGATCAGGGCCTGGCAGTGAAACACTGATGCTCAGATGACCTGAGATGTTATGGTACATGCTTAGATGCTTAGGGTCACTGAGTATCTGTGTGTGTGTGTGTGTGTGTGTGTGTGTGTTTGTGTGTGTGTGTGGGTGTGTGGGTGTGTGGGTGTGTGTGTGGGTGTGTTTGTGTGTGTGTTGCTTAGATGCTTAGGGTCATTGAGTATCTGTGTGTGTGGTGTTTGTGTGTGAGAGAGAGAAAGTGTGTGTGTGTGTGTGTGTGTGTGTGTCTCTCTCTCTGTGTGTGTGTGTGTGTGTGTGTGTGTGTGTGTGTGTGTGTTTGTGTGTGTGTGTGGGTGTGTGGGTGTGTGGGTGTGGGTGTGTGTGTGGGTGTGTTTGTGTGTGTGTTGCTTAGATGCTTAGGGTCATTGAGTATCTGTGTGTGTGGTGTTTGTGTGTGAGAGAGAGAAAGTGTGTGTGTGTGTGTGTGTGTGTGTGTGTGTGTGTGTGTGTGTGTGTGTGTGTGTGTGTGTGTGTTTGTGTGTGTGTGTGTCTGTGTGTGTGTGTGTGTGTGTGTGTACATAGAGCTAAGTATGGCTTGATTAATAAATGTCCTGGATCTAAGGATTGCAAAAAAAAGCTTATCGGCATACAGATCGACAATAGATCATGAACAGCCTGTAAAGCTATGTGAGATTAAAAGCCTTTGGGAGCCTCAAGAAGCCCCAATGACAAAAGATGTTTGCTGTAAGAGGCCGAGTAAAGAAAACACACCCAAGAAAACAATAACAGACAAGAATGATGTAAATCATTCCGAATGGAGAGAGGGCGTCATGGAGAAAGAGAGAGAGAGTCATGGGGAGAGAGAGAGAGAGAGAAAGGTGAATACAGTATAATGGAAGGCAGGGGCGTTGCACAAACCATGTTTTTGGGTGGGCGCTGAGCTGAACTGCTTTTTTTTTTTAAAACCCTTTTCAAGATCAAAACAAAAATTAGGCATGTCATGTCAAGTGGGATTTTACTGAAGGAATGTATTCTTTAATCTCATAACCTAACCTACCACATGACAGTCCCTTGCTGGAGCATGAAGCTGCCCGAGTATCTTGTAGGCCTATTTGATCTGCCTTGTCTTGCCATTCACTGCACACAATTGTGATTAGGCTATACCTTGGGATAATTTATTGTAGGCTAACTAACTGTATTCATGCTTGTCAAATAGATATCCATAGTCTTGATTTAGGGAGTCAATCTCTCTACCAAATCAATCTAAGGGGGCAAGAGCACTGTTGTTACCTGTCCACTTTGCATCGTGCTGTCTGCCTCCTTGCCTGCTTGGCCAAAGTCTTGCTAAGTCCCGCCTATCGATCAGAGATCAGCCAGTTCATACTTTGCAGTCACGTGACTACCATACCTGGCGGGCAAGAAACACTGCCGGCGATTAACAGCTTGATAAGTAGTTTTAAAGAATAACATCAATAAAAAAAACATAACCCCGGCTTATACAATCACACAACAACTATCTGGCATGTTGTTTTCACCTCAAAACACCAACTTTCGTATATAGTAGAACTGGCGACATCCTGGCAAGATCCTGGATTAGTTTTCTGGGTTTCGCTGCTGAAGAATGATGTTCTTGCCTGCCAGCCAGTAGCTGTGACGCCACGTGCAAAGTATGAACTGCCAGATCAGAACCAGCACCAGCTCTCAAACAGCAACAAAAATGTGCTGAAATAAAGCACCGCTTTGGAAAAATTTAAATCTTATGATTTTGGGCGGACGGGCGGGCGAACGGACAGAGGGGCACGTGCCCATCCTAATTGTATGGGCACAACGCCACTGATGGAAGGGTAGAAGTAGAGGTGGAAAAATCCAGCTTCTGAAAGTAAAAGTCCTACAGTACTACCACATATCAACGTGAAGGCTGCACATATGTGTGCCAACCATTCAAACCGGCTGATTCTAGTTCACACAACTCTTCAGCCAGGTATAGAGCAGCTACGTGATGAGATCACCTGCAGGAGAGGTACAACCAAGATTGGACTTTCTGAAGCTCGAGTTTTTCCTCCTCAGAGTGGGGAGTGATAAAGTCAGGCTATGGTCCCCTCACATTCGTCTTTTCATCTATCGTCCCAAGCTAGAGGACAGAGGAAGGAAGGAAGGAAGGAAGGAAGAGAGGATACTGTACATAAAAAGTGAGAACAAATGAGAGAGGCCCCTGTGTGTCTCATGCTCTCCCTTGAGAATTACTCTCTCATGTAATCTTCCAACAGACTGCCTCTCCCCTCCCAGCGCCACACAATGGAGCAGCTTCACTGGCGGCTGACCTTCGCCACAGCTTATGGGCTTAATCCCTGATTCAACAGCAGGGACACATTCCCCCTGCTCCGTCAGCGGAGAGAGAGAGAGAGAGTCGGGGGAGGTAAACAGTGAATGAAAAGAAGTCGAGACAGCTCTTATAGTGACTGAGCAGAACGCTTATGAATGAGTGAAAAATTGAGAGTGGAAAAAAAGGAACGATTCATCTCGCGTCCACTTTGTAGAAGGGTTGTTGTGAGGTTAGGTGGCACAAAGGCCCAGATTGATTCCACCTGAATGTGTGTGTGTGTTTGTGTGTGTGTGTGTGTGCGTAAGCTCAC
>NC_085010.1:16901121-16906121 GCF_963854185.1 Sardina pilchardus
ACACACACACAAATGCACACACAGCACACATACACACACACGCACACACACACACACACACACACACACACACACACACACACACGCACGCACACACACACACACACACACACACACACACACACACACACACACACACACACACACACATATGTACACACACACATGTACACACACACGCACATGTACACACACACACACACACACACACACACACACGTACACACACACGCACACACACACACACGCCGCCTTATCTGTGTCTCTGTCTACCGTCCACACTTTACACACCTCTGCTCCTCTCCATCCCTGGCCTCCTTGACCCCATCCGTCTCCTTGGCAACTGGTCTTGTGCGAGTCCCTGGGCCCCCAATGTGATAAATCTACTGTCCACCGTAAACCTTTCATCCAGACATGGTGATATGGATTTGGACAGACACACACACACACACACACACACACACACACACACACACACACACACACACACACACACACACATACACACACACACACACCTACTTTCCAACATACAGCTCTGGTAAAAAGAGACCACTGCACATTTTTCTGATGTCATCCTATGGTTGCTGACTGAGTGACATTTGAATGAGTTGGCAGTTTTATTCAAAATTAAGAAACCACAGTCAACTCATTTGAATGTCACTCAGCAACCGTAGGATGATATCAGAAAAATGTGCAGTGGTCTCTTAATTTTTTCCAGATCTGCACACACACACACACAAACACACACACGTATATGATATACACATATTTATCTCAGTGTCTGACAGGCAGACCAAGAGCTGTATGTGTGTGTGTGTGTGTGTGTGTGTGTGTGTGTGTGTGTGTGTGTGTGTGTGTGTGTGTGTGTGTGTGTCTGTATCTCTGTTTGTGTGTATGTTTGTGTGTCCGTATATGTGTGTGTGTGTGTGTGTGTGTGTGTGTGTGTGTGTGTCTGTATCTCTGTTTGTGTGTCCGTATATGTGTGTGTATGTGTGTATATGTGTGTGTCTGTGTGTGTGTGTGTTGTTTACTTTATACAGGCCTTCTGTCTTTGATTCGATTGCCTGGGCTGGCTGGCCTGTGTTCCAGCTGGAAACCCATCTCTTCCTGCCCCAACAAAGTGGTGAATCAGCAAATTGAATAGAACACAGAATGGCATATGGAATCGGTTACATGTGTTCCATGACCCCCCCGGACCAGCTCAGCTCATGGCAAAAGCCACTCACACGCTAACACTGTGTCCTAACGGCAAGCGATGTGACCAAGCAAGCGTCAGCGACCAAATCAGTTAGATTATTTTGTTTTAAATCTGAATGTCCTCACTGGACGCAATGCTTTTCTTTCCTATCTTCCACTTGCGTCGTTCTGCTGTTTTGAATGCAAAAATATGAAACAATAGATTAGCATATTTAACAGATTGTGGACAGAGATCAGTCAGTTCTATGTAAGTCTACATCTCAAAAGGCTAACATAAGTAGCTAATGCGCAGTGGAATGAATACCCTCTACTTCACAAAGAATACTCTCTATTTCACTAAGAATACTCTACTTCTCTAAGAATACTCTCTACAGTACTTCACCATCTATACTATACTCTCTACATCAATATGTGTTTCCTCTACTTCACTAAAGTATACTATGTCTCTGCATCCTCCTTCATATTTCCCATGAAGATGGTGAATGTCTAAACATTATCTAATTTCTTTCAAGGGAACACACATAAATTGTTGGGATGAGTGTCTTAGGAAAACTCAGTATTTATGTTGCAGCATAGCCCTAATGTTAAAACGAAGAAAATGAAGACGTACTGTGCGTATGAACATCAACATGCAGGTATGAGGAAAGGAAGACTAAATTTGAGACATACAGTATTTCTGTTTTATCATTTCCCTCTTCGGATTTGTATCTGTGTACCACACCAGTTTCTCAGACACTAAGAAAATCCAAAAAAGAGCATCAAATTAAACTGATGTCAGGGATACCCAGCTATTTCATTCCACCACCCATCTGCATGATTTCTGCACTTCAAACAGAGCCAGAGTCACTGTGAAGTCTCCATCCAATAACTGCTAACACGACAACAGCCGAGCCCAGCCAATAGAAACGCAGCCGGCTCTAACGAGAGAGCGGTGGCACAGCCAACGGAGAGGCTGGCTATGTTAGTGAGAGCGCCGATTGGCCAACGGAGACGTAGCTACGCTAACGAGAGCGCCGGGTAGCCAATGGCGAGGTGGCTACGCTACGCTAACGGCTAGGAGAAGCCTCTCCGGGGACACGTTCTTGTTAGATGGCGCCGTGAGGGAGAGAAAAAACGATGGTGGGCTTCTGTGCAGTGTTGGATCCAGGGCCTCCACCACACACCTCGTTGATCAAAGACACGGTCCCTCTGGACCTCATACCCCCCCCACATACACACACACACATACACACACACACACACACACACACACACACACACACACACACACACGCTGCTGTGGTGGTGGCTGGTGGTGGAGGTGGCACTGTAAATGGGGCATGGAGGTTGACGGTGATGCATGCTAGATAAAAAGCAGATGGTGAATGGAGGGGAGGGAGGGGAGGGATGGGTGGGGGAGGAGAAAGGGAGATGAAGAGAAATGGAAAGAAGGGAGAGTGAGAGAGGGGGAGGGGAAGAGACAAGGGACTAGTAGGGAGAGGAGAGGAGCAGAAAGATGAAAACATTGTGTGATACAGAGAGAGAGAGGAAGACAAGAGTCAGAGAGAGAGAGAGAGAGATGGAAGGACATGCATATCCTCCATCATCCTCCATGATGGCGAATTTGTGATGCTGGCCTAGTTGTCAATGGCCTGCCATTTCCCACTGTGGGATTTTGAGAGGAGGGTTTAGCCGTCCAACCCACATGGACCCACCATAGTATGGCCCCATTCACGGTCCCTGGGCATCAGCACTGGATCAAAGAGCAGCGCAACAAACAGCGATGCTATAGGCGGTAGGCCCAAGGGCTTTATGTAATACAAACATGCATTTAAGCCCAAGCCAGACGCGCATGCCATGTAACAGGAAAGGACATGCACACACACACACACACGCACACACATACATAGTTGTTACATATAATGGGAGGATGGGGTTTCATAAACATGCACACACACACACACACACACACACACACACACACACACACACACATCTATAGATGACTATAGGGACAGCGGACAGTCATGCTAACTCCGGCGTTTTTTACGTTTGTATTTATACTAATGTCCATGAAAAATGCATTGTCCCTACCAAATAAATTGAATAAATAAAACATCTATCTCTATCTCTCTTTCTCACACACACACACACATACACACACACACACACACACATACAAACACACACATCAAAAGAGTATCAGCATCCCATGACATTTAGCGGCACCGTGATGCACACTTACACTAACATACACCAAACATTAATATTTCAGACTCTCTTGGTTTATGCTGCTCAGTGGAATGTCATCACCCGTATCTTAAAATACCCCCACAACAGGCGCTAAACTGTCCTCAAGCAGACTGACACAAATAGACAGGAGTGCTGAATCTGGTGGGTGTTGAATGCTGCCGTGCTATCTTTGACTAGCAATTAGCAGGCCATGCTGTCTTCTAAATACACTGGCAAGATGCTTAGGCTGAGAGAGAGAGAGAGAGAGAGAGAGAGAGAGAGAGAGAGAGAGAGAGAGAGAGATGGATGGATAGATGGATAGATAGATAAATGGATAGACATTGATGGATAGACTGCTTTATAAATAGATGGGCATGGTTGTGTTGCTGTCTGACAATCACTCGACACAGGCTCAATCCACGAACCAGCTGTTGTGAGTCTGTGCTGTGTTCTTTCCTGAATAAAAGCATCTGCTAAAAAACACTTTCAGAGAGAGATAGAGAGAGATAGGTAGATAGATACAGTATATAGATAGATAGATAGATAGATTGATAATGAGGGATGGACTGCTTTATAAATAGATGGGCATGGTTGTGTTGCTGTGTGACAATCAGTCAACACAGGCTCAATCCACGAACCAGCTGTTGTGAGTCTCTCTGTGGCGTGTCCATTTCTGGATAAAAGCATCAGCTAAATACCACTTCAGAGAGAGAGAGAGAAAGAGAGAGAGAGAGAGAGAGAGAGAGAGAGAGAGAGAGAGAGAGAGAGAGAGGGGGGAGATAGATAGATAAATAAATAGATAGATAGATTGATAGATATTGTGCCGTATCCATTTCGGGATAAAAGCATCAGCTAAACACCAGTCACTTCAGAGAGAGAGATAGAGAGAGAGAGAGAGCAAGAGAGAGAGTGTGTATGTGTTAGGTTCATTGAATGATTAATCCTGCTTCACACTGGCAGCGTGGAACAGGCCATTGTGTGTCCATCACTCATCCACTCCACTGAAGGCCGTCGAGGTGCACACAGGCACCACTCCAGCTGGGGCTACATCCTCCCATTACAATCCTCAGGCCATATATCTGAGATAACAGAACCTGTCCCTGCTCCAATACAAACACTTACTCTTTTGGTTTGAGGAAAGGCATACACTTTCTACCCAAGCACACACTATGCACACACACACACACTCACTCACCCACTCACACAAACACACACACATGGGCACACACACACACACACACACACACGCACACACACACGCACACGCACACGCACACGCACACGCACACGCACACGCACACGCACACACACACATATGTTGCGCACAAGCGGTCTTACAAGGAATGTTTTGGACTGAAGCACAGTGGTACAGAAGGGACAGGTGTAGGAGTGATTCACACGGAATAAGAGGAGTGACTTGGAGATGAGGTCCTGAAAGCCAAACACAGAGCCAGATCCAGTGGGTGTGTAAATATGTGTGTGTGTGTGTGTGTGTGTGTGTGCGTACGCACGCACGCACGCACGCAGACTTACATCAATTATTACAAGGTCAGTCTATTTGGGAATTGACCCCCCTGCATGCTACCACT
>NC_085010.1:16916121-16931121 GCF_963854185.1 Sardina pilchardus
CTAATCATCAAGAACCACAACAACCAACCACAACACCTCCTGTGAGGGCTATTTGGGTAACTAGGTTTCCTGACGCTAAGATGTTTCAGAAAACAAAGTATTCAGCAGATGATCCCATCCAGAGTCCAGAACTTCGAATACTTCGTAGTCCAGCTCCAACTGCTGAGCTTCCAACTGATTATTTTCCAACAAGTGAGATCCCAACTGACGAGCTTCCAACTGATTACTTTCCAACTAGTGACACCCTAGCTGATGAGTTTCCAACCATTGAGGCTTCAACTGATGACTATCCAATTCATGAGATCCTAGCTGATGAGCTTCCGACTAGTAAGGCCTCAACTGACGAGCTTCCAACTGATTACTTTCCAACTAGAGACACCCTAGCTGATGAGTTTCCAACCATTGAGGCCTCAACCGATGACTATCCAATTCGTGAGATCCTAGCTGATGAGCTTCCGACTAGTAAGGCCTCAACTAACGAGCTTCCAACTGATTACTTTCCAACTAGTGACGCCCTAGCTGATGAGTTTCCGACTATTGAGGCCTTAACTGATGACTATCCAATTCGTGAGACCCTAACTGATGAGCTTCCGACTAGTGAGACAATCACGGAGTCGTTTCAAGACCAAAACCCTCTTCCTCCACGTATCGTTAAGGAGCCAGAAGCCCCACAGTCTGTCATTGTTCATTGCGGTGAGAGTCTGCTCCACCTGCAAGTGAAGAGGGACTTCTTTGGGACAGGCCAGTTGATCAGTCCATCGAACATCACACTCGGTGGCTGTGCGCCAACAGGGCTCAACTCTTCCTCTGACATGTTGCTGTTTGAGACTGAACTGCACAAGTGCGGAAGTCGTGTTCAGGTATTTGGGTGTGTCTGCCTGCATATGGTTCTCCACAGAAATGCTGGCTTTCTTTCCATGCTTGACTGCCACACTTTTTCTCCCCTTTTACAGATGACCGATAACCTATTAGTTTATAAATTTACCCTATCCTACACAGCAGTGTCCACCGAGAACCCCCTGATTCTGAGAACACGTGATGCTGTGGTCAATATTTCATGTCAATACCCGAGGTAAGCAAATATTTTTAAATTGGGATTTTCCAACTTGTGCTTGGCTTCATAAGTTTCTCACAGGTATATGATTTTCCTATATCTTGGTGTGTTCATGAGAACCTGAGATGTAGGAGAATTCTATGGTTTGGAGGGAAGTAGATGTCTCATCTGAGCTAGGAACCTCCCTCAACATGGTGAAGAAAAAAAAAAAAAAAAAAAAAAAATGGACTTGTGTTATACTTACAAGCCCATGTGATTGGAAAGTACTGTTCATAGTACCTTCAAGTAAACTACTGTATGTGATGTTAACCTTCTGGCTAGATTGCCTATGAACATTGGCAATGTTGCCCATTTGTTGTCAAGTGAACACTGTTTCTGAAATATGGAGTTCCAAAGTGGGAACCTTCCCAATTCCATCCACATGAATGCACTATCTCTATTTCACAGGTTGCAAAATGTGAGCAGCAGTGGCCTAATGCCGACCTGGATGCCCCTCCACCACACTAAAGCCTCTAATGCAACTCTGGACTTTTCTTTGAAGCTTATGACTGGTCTGTATTGTTAATGAAGTCTTCATAATTGAGAGGTGGGGGGGATAGACACAGGTTGTCTGCATGTTGAGGAAAGTGCTGTATTGCCTTTTAAAATGGCTTTTATTCTCAAAGTTTTGATTCCCTCTTGCAGATGACTGGACTTCTGAGAGGGCTTCGGGCAAATATTTTTTGGGGCACATCATGAACATTGCCGCTTCAGTTAATCAGTCCCATCATGCTCCTTTTCATGTATTTGTGGAAGACTGTGTGGCTTCTCTGAAATTAGGCAAACAAGCTGATCCTGCTTATTTTCTCATTGAGAAGCATGGGTAAGTGCAGTTAATCAGTTTCATTCAAACAGATTAAGTTTCCATTAATTCAGGACCTGGAATATTCCTGCTTGTATCCAACTCTTGAGATGCTTATTTGGACATTTTGGCAGGCACATAGTTTGCAGTGAGTGCAGTATGTTGAACCAACAGCTAATGACTTGGTCTGTAGTCAATGAGTTAATTGATTGTGCCCTCCAGCACCCAGAAATGCATCTTGCCTTCCTGTGTTTCAGGCATTCAGCAATGTGGAGGTTTTTTTTTTTTTTTTTTTTTTTTTTTTTACTTTTGATGGTGTGGTGGTGACACCAATGTGTCCCCTCTATGGCTCTGGTTCAACCAGGGGTGTCAGGATTTGACTGATTAGCTTTGCCGATTATTTTCCAGAAACGCATGTCCGGTGCCATTTCTCCTCATGCAGATTGGTGGCTGTTCCACTCTTAGCTCATGCACGAGCTTAGTGTGGGCACTACCTCTCCTTCTCTACCTTACGTAAATCAGTAACCTGGCACTTAATTGGCTAAGTAAAACGGCACCGGAAACGAGCCCCTTGAAACGCCATATTGAAGCCTGAAAAAATCGTTCAATTTTGGCAATTTTCACTAGCCTAGCATTCCCATTGAAATGAGCGGGGGCGGGACTTGTTCACTTTCTCCAGTTCTTATAATACCTCCATGGGTTCAACCATTTCCCACAATACCCACAACAGTTTGGCTTGTTCTAAATCCTGTCCTTGTGAGTGCTTGCACTGCTTCTGAGGACTAATTCTTGTCTTGGATACCTCAGGACATGTGGTGTTGTAATGCTGTAATGGGACAGGACTTGCATGAAATGCGTGGACACTAAGGCATCTTTCTAATGCTGCTCTTTTGCAAATGCAGGTGTCTGTCTGACTCGAAGCTGGCCAACTCTCGTTCTCGCTTCATGCCCACTACACAGGATGACATGTTGAGATTTCAGTTGGAGACCTTCAGGTTTGCTGGTGCCAGCAAGAGTCCGGTTAGCATCACTCCTCTACTAAGGGTTCTTGTGTAATAAGTACTTCCAGGCTGTGTCTCAAACCGCCTACTTGCACTCTTCAAATACTTTGTTTACGTATAGTGTTGATATTGGGACAATACTAGCCATCAAAAAGTGGGCACAATAAGTAAGTGCACACTAGCAGTGTACTGATGGAAGTATGGGGTTTGAGACCAGTCTCTGTAATTCAACCGGATTTGACTCTACAGTATAGTCTGACTGAAATATTTAATTAGCTAACACTATTTTTGTTCATTACCTGCAGTAAGTTAGCTTTTTACTACACTTGTGTGGGCCCACCCAGAAATATTCAACCGCATTAGAAGTGCCTGTCTAAAGATGGACAATGCATAGAATGTGTAGAATCATTGCCCATATTGTTACAGAAATAATGATTGGTCTTGATTTGTGTCCTTTTGATCCACCTATAGGCTAAATGTAATGTGTTGGAGAGCCATCTAAACCTTAATTCTAACTAATCTACTTCTGTTTTTGTCCAGTTGTACATAACATGCACCCTTGTGGCAGTATTGAACACCAGTATTGCAGATGGCATACATAAAGCATGCCATTTCTCCAAGGAAAAGGACCGGTGGGTTCTGGAGTTAGTTATTTGCCTATAGGGTTTCATCCAACTTCTTTATGACCATTTTTTTTCCATTTGAAAATAAACACTTGAAATGTGCATACAAATTTGATTTGCTAGTTGTTGCTGAACCCTCCATTTTAATTGCTAAAGTGAGACTAAAGTTGAAAATTGCTGTTCATAGCAGCATGTTTCCACTAACATTGCCCTGATCTTATGTCTTGATCCCAGAGTGGTTTGACATTTCCCTGATAAGAAATGCCAAATTTTAAATTGCCATGGCAATGGATGTAAACACAGATGTCCCCTCCCTTCGTTTATCTGAATCTAATTTTCATGAATGTGCATACAACATGTAAATGACCAGAATATAGCAACCCAGCCTAATGCTGACTTTCTCCATGTAACACTTTTGCCTTCACAGGTGGGTCAGTGCAAGTGGGAATGATCAGGTCTGTAACTGCTGTGAAGCACAAAAATGCCCACAAAGAACGACAAGAAGCCTTAACGGTAAATACTGATTGTGATCAATGCATTATGTGGAACCTGAGCCTTGGGTCAAGTGTGCTGGCCTTTAAATAGGCTTTTGACCTCATTTTACATGTGTCTTATCTTTCCAGATTTTAAGAGGTCTATAGTACTAGGACCAATCACTATCCTGAAGAGGATTCCAGCCAAGGAAAGTCCTGGGCTTTTTAGTTTCCCATGATTTCAGGTGCATGACAGAAGACGGTGTAATTTCATTTACACGTTTGTGTAATAATAATAAAGTGTATATTTGATTCAGATCATGTCCCTTTTTTGCGTTCATTTAGTACAGTTGATGAATCTGTGTATAACCAGGTGTGTTCGTGCAGCTAGGAAGAGGGAAGGTTCTCACCATGGAGGTATTAATTCCCACTTTGGAACTCCAGTAAATTGAGCGTTCACTTGAGACCGACAATGGCTGCGTTTCCCAGATTCGTTAAGAAGCTCTTAGCACTAATGAGCTTCTTAACGAATCTGGGAAACACGGACAATGTTGGTAATGTTAGCGTTCTGGTTAGCTAGCCTAAACATCAAGTACTCAAAGGTTATCTGTTTGGTTTGAGATGGCCATAAACCGTTGAAATGCACACACTAGTGAACACACAGTACTTCATTAAAGTGTACTGAGTGCTAAAGTACGCAGATTGGTACCTGGTTGTAGACTCTGGAGAAGTGCTGTTCAATATCAATCACCTGGGCTTAATACAACAATGAAGTGACTTTGAAATGTTTTACTTGTTCCATGCAATCATTCATTTTGCATATTAAAATTCTTCTGGGAGCTCCTGCAAAGCCCCCACTTCAAAGTGAGAAGTCCCAAGTTGTTTTTATGCAGATTTCTGTTTCTTGGCCACAGAGTGGTACAGTGGTCAGTACTGAAAAGTCAGTTCTGCTTAGCTTAAGCTCTGGAGGCATGTCTGATCTCCCATGTACATACATGCCCCCAGACTAACTCTCCAAGTAGCTTATAAATGCATTTTAAAAAAATGGGTTTGGGAAAGGTGCTTGACATAACATTGAAATCTGTAAACATTGGTTGTGTTATCCCAATTATGTGGAGTGCTATTTTCAAATGCATGCTTGGTGCTGCCCCTTGAGTTGAACAATTTTCATTACTGATAGCGAGACCCTAAATCTTTTGATTTGGGTCTGGATTTCCACACTAGGAAAAACAAAGCAATGGGTTAAATACCCACAAAAACACGCTGGGAGAAATATACAAGTGGGCAATGTGCTTAGAAGTTTGAGTTTGTGCAATGTAATGGCTGCCCAAATGCTGGCAAAACAGAGGTTGATGACTATGCATAGTTTGTTCATCCCAGTTTTAATTTAACCAAACTTTTTTTTTTTTGCTTGAACCTGTGTACAGATGCCTGAATGAAGGCAGCTACTTAATGATGCCCAGTCTATAAAAATTTTCTTGTGATTTATGTTCCTTAATTTAAGCAATTTCAGAGGATTTGGTGTATCTTATTCATTTATTTTTAAAAATAGCCCTGTTGGGCTATTGGGGCTCAGGTGTCACTAGCTCCGTATAGGCTACATGGAAACTTCTATTCCGCTTAGAAACGGAATAACAGCTCAATCGGAATAAAAATCGTCATATAAACACCTCAATCGGAATGAAAATTCCTGATCCGATCAGAATTTTAATCAAAGTGGAAGAGATGGTGTAATCCGTTCCTATTCTGAATGAACACCCAATGTATATGGTCATTCGGATTGACAGCTAGGCCTATATCTTCCCAATGAAAAGTAGGCAACAACGGCTATTCCGATCAAAGATTTGAAAGCGCTTGATCGGAATAGAATGTACCCCCCATGTAAACAGACGGCACAAAATTTTCAATCGTAATAGTTTTAATCGGAATGACAAAAAAACTGTCCATGTAAACGTGGCTATTGAAGTTCATTTCAGCAAAGAATGTCCACCCTCCTTAAACCACTATCCCTGTATCATTAATTACTAACCACTTACTTTACACTAACAAGTTTTCAATGGCTTTATAACATTACTTTACATAATAGAATAGATAGATAGGTAGGTAGATAGATAGATAGATATAAAGATAGACAGATACTTTATTGATCCCCAAGAGGCAATACATTGATCATGTTAAAATAACACCTGCAGATTTCAAGAAAAAGATCGAGATGAAATATTCATCTATGAACAGCATTTTTAGTCTGGTGCTAAATAGACCTCTGAAGTTTGCCTACAATAAAGCTGCCATCTGTAAGAATCCAGTATTTTTCCTATAGGATAACTTAGGAATTTTGAATTCTCGCACCTTAAACTCTCGCAGGGACGAAGAAGTCTAAAATGCAGACGTTTTTCTAAACACACTTTGTGCTACAAACTGCCATCTTTGCCCATATAAGTCTGCATTTCAGACTTATTTGTCCCCGCGAGAGTTTAACAGCTGCATTAATTCAAAATCTCCATGTTATTTTCCCATATAGGAAAAATCTCAAGATACCGGATCTCCTTATATGGCCAAAGATGGTGGCTTTTTTGTAGGCGAACGTCAGAGGTCTATGGTCTATTAAGTCTCCACCCTCCTCACCTGGTCCTCCATCTTCTTTGATGCAACACACCTGATTCACATTATGAAGCAGCTGCTTTAGCCTCTCAAGGTTAAGGTAGGGTAAGGTAGCTAAACCTTGAAACTTTAGACCTGCTGGGGTTTTAGTCTTTGTGAATTTGGGCAATGGGGTCACAGTGGCAGGCCCACTTTTTCCAGATACTTCTGTGTGCTTTCAGTGTTTCTCTGTCTTTTCAGCTTGCTGTCAATAGAGACTTCAGGAGTGAAATGCAATACCAGCATGCTCAACATGAGATTGATCAAAAGCGACTGAAGCCTGCAGCACATGTATTCCCAGCAGCAAAGAAAATTAGTCTTGAGAAGTACTCCATGTTTGATGTGTGGAATGGACAGCTTGGACAGTCACAACGAGCAACAAAAATGCCACAGACTCCTCAGATGGATGATCCTTTTGTTTACAGCCCAGGAGTGAAAGGCTCGCAGAGACCACTGAAGGCTAGGTGGGAATATTGGCCTGCTCCGGCATTTCAAGGACCACAACATTCCACAGCTACACAAAGACCACAAACGTATGTAGCAAGTTCTTCAAGGAGACAAACAAGTAATCTGAATGACCCTCTTGTTCATAGCCTAAGGGTGCAAGCAACCCAGAGACCACTGACAGTCTTTTCTGAAGTGTTGAGAAACCATCTTTGGGGGTCATCTCCACAACATACTGCAGCCACAACTACACAAAGACCACAACATGGTGAGGCAAACCCTCACAGGAGACGACCACATCAAACAAAGTATGTCCATGTTCATAGCCCAGGAGTTCAAGTACCCCAGAGACCATTGACTGATTTTTCTAAACTTTTGGGAATCCAGCTTGATGGGTCATCTCCACAACATCCTACAGCCACAACCACACATAGACCACATTTGTATGAGCTACACCCTTACAGGAGACAACGAGATGTTCTGAATGATCCTCTCATTCAGAGTCCTGGAGTGCTGTTGCCACAGAAGCTGCTGAAGATGGATTTTCCAAAACCTGCTGTGTTTAGTGAGTGGGGAAACCTGCCCGGTCAGTTTGACGGTCCACAACACCTGCCAAAACCACAACCTTCTGAGATCACGACTCCCAGTTGGCACTCCAGTCAAACTTGGCAACATCCTCCAGCACAGAGTTCTCAAGAAGAACAGCTAAATGCCACAAAAACTCTTCCGAAGGACCAGAAGACCGAGCTCAGGCAACCGGTGACGTCACAGCCCATTCACGTTGTCTGTGGAGAGAAGTCGCTCCAGCTGACTGTAAAGATGGACTTCCTGGGCACTGGAGACCTTATTAATCCAGCCGATATCACTCTGGGTGGCTGTGGTCCAACTGTCCTGGATGAGTCCAAGCAAGAGCTATTGTTCGAAACTACATTACATGAGTGTGGGGGCACAGCTCAGGTACCAGCATGGATAAACTATCTTGTTTGCTCATTATAATGGTCTGAATGTCTTAAATGACTACTTTGACTTTGTTTGGTCTTTTTCATGAGTTGTTTGAGGATGTCATGGTGTATACCTTCTCATTGATTTACAATGCTCGCCCAATTGGAGAGCGCCCTATTTTGAAGACCGATGACGCTACTATCAATATAACGTGTCACTATGCTAGGTAAGTGTATCCCAATTCACTTTGTCCCATGTTCAGCTTTTTTTTTCTGAAATCATGAGACAGACTTGTCCACATTTTTGCTTGCAAGTGATCAGATTGTATTTGTGTGTCCACATGTGTCCACATATACACTATATTGCCAAAAAGTATTGGTTCACACATGAATTTCAGATATCCCATTCTTAATCCATAGGGTTTAATATGATGTTTGTTCCCCCTTTGCAGCTTTAATAGCTTCAACTCTTCTGGAAAGACTTTCCACAAGGTTTAGGAGTTTGTTTATGTGTTTTTTTGACCATTCTTCCAGAAGTATGTTTGTCAGGTCACACACCGATGTTGTACGAGGAAACTGGCTCTCAGATTCCGCTCTAATTCATCTCAAAGGTGTACTTGACCTGCTTACGGAGTCCTTACTGCAACCCAACAGAACACCTTTGGGGTGAATTAGAGTGGAATCTGAGAGCCAGTCTCCTCATCCAACATCAGTGTATGACCTCACAAATGCGCTACTGGAAGAATGGTCGAAAATTCCCATGAACACACTCTTAAACCTTGTGGAAAGGCTTCCCAGAAGAGTTGAAGCTGTTATGGCTGCAAAGAGTGAACCAACATAATATTAAGCCCTATGGATTAAGAATGGATTGTCACTTAAATTCATATGCAAGTCAATGCAGGTGACCCAATACTTTTATAGTGTATATGCAGGTGTTGTTGTGCTAATAACTTGAAATGGCTGTTTCAGAATCGTAGTGTATTGTCCCATAAACTGTGTCTCAATATTGTCACTCTTTGTTGACATTCTTTCTCCATGGTGCTGTGCTGATTGTGGGCTTCTGTGTGTGTGTGAATGTGCTTATCTCTTTTTTTCTTCTTCTTTTTTCCCCCTGACCTGAGTCTCAGCATAATCTCAGTGCAGTGCTCTTATTCTACCTCCCCAGGTTCCACAATGTGAGTAGCAATTCTTTAAGGCCCATGTGGACCCCTTACCAATCCCCCCAGCTATCTGATCAGGTTGTGGACTTCTCTCTCGGACTCATGACTGGTTTGTTTAGTTTTTGTTTCGCTTTATTTCATTATTATGTTCTGAGCAACATTGTGCAAATGCCATGCCATTCACTTCAACTTCATCTGCTATTTACTTCATTTACTTTTTTTCTTTATCTGCAGATGATTGGCGGTATGAGAGGCCATCCACAAAGTACTTCCTTGGGGACATGATTAACATTGAGGCCTTGGTCTATGCGGACAATCATGTGCCTTTGCGTGTTTTTGTTGAAGGCTGTGTGGCAGCAATTAATCCAGATAGCCACTCTGGCACAAGCTATGTACTCATTGAAAAGCATGGGTAAGAAAAATGTACGGTTAGGAACAAAATTATTCATACCCCTGGCAAATATTGATTTAATGTTGATTTTCTTTTGACCAATATGTTTGTTCTGACCGAAAATGACACTGCCAAAAGGTTGTAGGACAATGGGAGAAACCATAGAATCCAACAAAAATTAAGCATTTTCATCTTGGTTTCAAAATGGTTTTATAATACCTACTGTACCAAGCCTCAACATCTCTCCACAATGATTCTAGATAGTACCGTTTTAACAGCAATCTGGGTTTTGTGGCAGGAACGATTATTTGCCATCACTCTGGCCTTGTGCTCACTTTCTGACGGATTGAGGTCTGGACTCTGGCTGGGCCTCTCTAAAATGTTAATATTGTTTTCTGTTGACCATTTCTTGCATTGTTTGGCTGTATGTTTGGATCATTGTGTGGTTTAATGGCCCAATGTCACCTAGGTCTCTTGGCAGACTGCCTGATCTGTTCCCCCAGAATGTTGGTCACCAAATCACCAGGACTGGTTGTTCTTGGCCCTCCTCACAGGTGTCTGTCTGACTCCAAACTGATGGCATCCCGCTCCCAGTTCATGCCCAGGATACAAGATGAGAAACTGCAGATGCAAATTGAGGCTTTCAGGTTTGCAGATGAAAGCCATGACTCGGTAAGGAACCGGTTACAAATTCTGCATTTGCTAAGAATGCAGAGTTGGCAAATTGATGTACATCTTAATGACGCTAAAGTGACATTCAATCTAATCAAAGCAGAGACGTTTTAGCAGACCCCATTTGTTGCTGCTATTAAACATATAATCTTAATTATCCACAGTTCTACGTAACTTGCATTCTCCGAGCAGTTTTAGCTGCTAGCGCTTCAGAAAGTAGCCACAAAGCCTGCCACTACAACATGGAAAATGACAGGTGAGTTTTGGTGTGTGTGTGTGTGTGCGTGCGCCTGTGTGCCTATACAGACCTCCTCATACTACTGTAGATCCATACCACTGTTCAGCTCCACACTGAATAGATGACCTCGGCATCGGCAGATGACTTGGTGAATAATAGACTGGACCTCTTTATGTCTAAATATATTTGGTGTATGTGTGTTAATTTTATTTTTCTGCTCTCAGGTGGAACAGTGCTGATGGGAATGATGAGGTCTGTAGCTGCTGCAATGCAGACCAATGTCCCATCAGGAGGGCAAGAGCTGCTGAAGGTAAGTTTTCAATAGCACAGAGAGAAACTCTGATTTACTGTGTTTCTTTTTTCAGTATTTTTTTAGATTTCTGTCCTGGTTTTACATTGTCATTTCTGTTCTTTTAGAAATATATGGGCGTCGGGTGAAACTTGGACCGATCACTGTTCAGGAAAAGACCACATAGGGACATTCTGAGAGGGGACTAGTCTTCCAATGCTAGCCTAGTAGTAGAACTTAATCTTTAGATTAATGGACACTGTTCTGAACAGTGTTTTTTTGTTGTTTTTTTGCTGTGTAGTAGAAAGGGTTTAAAAAATGTGTGTAATCCCCATCTGGTCCTTTAAGATTTGTATGGAATTTGATGCACTTTGTATTTATCACATTGCTAACAATTGTTGTCGTTGTGCTTATGAAATAGTGTAAATACTGATGGAACTTGCATTTGCAAGTAGAGTTTGAATAAATTAATCAAATTTTGTATTTCCAGACTTATTCTATTGTACCCTTCCAAACAAAAATGTGCAGCATCTGCTTCTTATCCCCTCAGTATAGGCCTATGCTTGTGTAGCCAGGGGACACTGTTTTCATGCGTCTCCCTGTTTTCACCCATACTGGTCTGCTCCCACTAACTAGGGGGCGGGGTAATTAGTTACACCTGAGTTCATTCACACTGATTACTGTTTGCACAGTATAAAAAACAACACAAGTATGAGGAAGCATTGTAAGCTCTGTCGCAACCCTCTAGCGTACCAGTTTCGGCCATCAGGTATGCACTTATGCTTTTCTTAAATCTCCCGTAGTGTGGTTTTCTGGAGTCGAAACATTTTCTCTTATGTGCCTGTAGCTGAACATGGGCGCGTGCGGTCCATCTGTTGCCTTGTGAGTTACTACGCTACGAACATGGGTAGCGCAGCCCGCATCCTCTAAGCTGGGTGCCTGTGGGTCATGCTGCTGTCTTGTCTTGTCTTTAATTAGTTAGTCTACTCCGGTGTAATTATGTGACGTCTTGAAGTACGGTCCGTGTCTTTTTGGGTTTGTTTTTGTGGGCATTAAGTTAGTGTCTGTCTGTTTTGCTTGTATTCCTGTTTGTGCTATTGGTTTGCCGTTGTGGCTTTTGGTTTGTCCGCCTGCATGTTGCTGGCTGCATTAGTGATGTTGAACCGGGCATAAGTGGCATATGCTTCTCTTCTGTATCATACCTAGTGCCTGCCTGGTGCTGGGGATTGTTGTGTGTTTGTTTTCCTTATTTTGTCCTTCTGTGTCCTGTAACCGCTACATTCTGCTTTGCTCCCTTGTGGTGCTGTTATTTTGTTTGTTTATTTGGCAGATGAGGGCCCCTTTGAGGGAGACTCACATGGTGGTGGGACCCTGTAGCTACACATTTGGGGTGTCAGTGTTGCTTGTGGTGGGCTGCTGTGCTGTCACTGGTAAGTCACTTTCTTGCAGTGTGCGAGTGCACGTGTGATGACGAGAACTTAGAGAGCACACCTCCAGTTAGCCTGTCTCCCTCAGGTAAGCCCTGTCTTGCATAGTGTCTTTTTAGCTCCAGTGGAGCCTTGGCCCCACTTCCACACGGTAGTATTATAAGAATAATTACAATAATACATATTTTTGTCCTTTCATAACCTCTGACTCGTTTCAGGTCTTATTGCATTACTCCCCTCCCCCTTTCCCTTTGGTTATTCAATAAACTTGGCTTTGATTGGAATTCACTGTTGTCTGCTTGGTGCTTTCGAACCTGTGCAACCTTAATTTAACTCTCTCCTAAAGAAGTCCCTGGGCACTAAGCCTGGGGTGGCGTAGTCTGGCTACTGTGATTGGCTTACAGCCTCTTTCTCCATACCCCTTACTGCTCTGGTCACACTTGCATTCAACATGACATACCTGAGCCGGTACTTTATAATAACCATCTGTTATAAATGGTTAATTGATGCTTTATTTTGCAACTGGTGAAACTTAAAATAAACATTGTTATAGATGGTTTGCAATCCAGTTATTGATTGCCATTTTTAGATAATTTACAGATTGATTATTAACATGTAAAAGACTAAGATGCAACTTCATAATAGCCATCCAAAAAAAATGTTTGATGCAAGTCATTTCCCATCAATTAATGATATTTACATTTTAAGATAGTTTACAAATGATTTACTAACAAACAAAAGACTAAGACCCAACTTTATCATAGCCATCTGAAAAACAGATATTGTAATTGTTTTTCTAACTACCTGTTAATCCATAGAACATCATTTATAGTTCAATAGTTAATCAACTTATGCAATATGCATAGGTGTTGTGTATGGCTATGTAAAGGCCTAAAATCAACATTATCATTAACAGTACAGCCCTGATACCATATAATTATTGTGAAATTACCTTATTCATCTCATCATAAGAACAGATAACAGGTCACATTTTACCCTCAAACTAACTACTACAAAAACTTTGACCATTGTGTAATTGTGCCATAACACTTAAAAGTCACTATGTAATTTAGTCCCTCATAGCACCATCATGTTGGTATGTAATTACAGAAATATGTCACAATAATTAAATCCTAAATATTTCTTGCTTCGGTAAGTACATATCTACAGCAGTTATTACCATTTTATTTTACCCAAGTTATTTGCATTGTTGTTGTATGGTAATTACACAGTAATTGTCTAGAAATTACGGTTTTAAAAATATTATTACCATGAAATTGCATATATATTACCATAACATTACCCACTTATTACTGATCTGTAATGTAAAGTGTTACCAAGATGTGCATGTTGATTTCCCAGGAATATTTTACTGTATAGTGCAAGGCTGCCGTTTGAACCTCTCAATATCTTCCTCCAGTGCTTCTTTTTCTACATCTTTTTCCGTTGTGCTCTTGTGCATGAATTTCTTACATTCCACACTGGTTTGTTTGTATAACACCTTTTGATGTTTTTCAATCATCTCCCTTATATTTTTCTCCATACGTTCTCTGAGGTCAATCATATTTTCAGCCTGTTCTCTAGCTTCAGCTTCATATTTGTTCTTAATATCCTTTATTCTTTTTTCATATTGATATTCCATTTCCTTACACTTTCTATCCACCTTTTCTTGTTTCTCTTTCAAAATATCCTGTCTGAGTATCTCTAATTTCTTTTCCTGTTCTTGTCTTCTCTCCTCATATTCACATTCTCTTTGTCTCCACTTCTCTTCCCTCATTTTCTCCAGGCTTTCATACTGTTCTTTTAGTTTAGTTTCCATGTATTTTCCCCTTTCCTCAAGTTCATCCACTTGCTGCTTCCACTGTGCCCTTTCCTCTTCTCTTTTCTGCCTTTCATTTTCTCTCTCTTCCTCAAACCTTTTTCTCATTCGCTCATGTCTTTTTTCTTGTTCTCTCAGTTCATTTGCATGTTGATCTGCTCTTTTTCTGTCTTTTTCATCTCTTTCTTGCTCCTGTTGTTTTAGCCTTTCCTCCCATGCTTTCTGTTTTGCCCTAATATCTGCCTGTATCTCTTGTTTCTCATTTTCAGTTTCTTTGATTTTTTGTGCCCATTGCTTTCTGTCTTCCTCTTCCTGTTTTTTCCTCATCTGCTCTTCCTCAAATCTCTTTTGTCTTTCATCTTCTTGTTTAAGTTTCAGTTTTTCCATTGTTTCTTTTTGTTCTTTCTCAAACTTTTCTCTGTCCCCTTTTTCTCTTTCTTTCAGTTGTGTTTCAAACATTGCTTTCATCTGCTCAAATGTATTCTTCCATTGCTCCTTTTGTTTTTCTTCCTCCTCTTTTCTCATGAGATCTTCCTCTCGCTTCTTCTTTTCTGCCTTTTCCTTCTCCTTATACTGCTCTCCAATGCTCATTTCATTTTGCTCTCTGAGCACTCGTTCCTCTTCCACCTTTTTTATCTCCTCCTCCAATCTCTTGTTCATTTTATTGATCTCCATTTCAAATTTGTCTTTCAGCTTTTTCCTTTCAGCCTCCACCTCTTTCTCTTTCTGTTTCAGTATTTCATCCTGTTTCTGTTTTATTTGAATCTCTGCATCCTGAAACATTTTGTTTGTAAAGTAGTTCTCTCTGTCAGCTTTGATCATGTTTTCAACTGTCTCCAAAAGCTTAGAGACCTGTGATCTGTCTTCCCTATTTTTGTTGTTAAAGACAAGAACTCTATTTCCACAGTCTTTGATTAATTGCTTAATTTGTCCATTCCCAGCAATCAATTGCTCAAAAGGGACATCGTCCAGATCATCTCCCCTTGT